>NW_015167614.1:44476-65432 GCF_001447785.1 Gekko japonicus
CACACCTGCAGCCTCTACTGTGCTCTGAAGCCTTGGCTGTCATGGAAGGAGGGGCCTGTCAGCAGGGCAGAAGAACACAATGAGTTTTCTCCCAAGGCCCGAATAGGTGTGGAAAGGGCCTTTTACTGACAGAAACCAAGCTTGGTTGACCAGCAGCAGGCACTGAGGGGAAAGTAGGCTTCCCAGCTCTGAGTAGGGAAATAGCTGGAGATTTGAGGGTGGATCCTGTGGAGGCCAGTGTTGGGGGGGGGGAAAACGTAGCAGGAATTTCCAAGCCTGGAGCTGGCAACCCTGGTCAGGACTGGGCCCAATGAGTTTTTCACAGAGCCATAGAAAGGGTTTTGTTCCTTTGTCTATTTACTGGCAGAACCAAGCTTGGTTGCTTACCAACAGCAACTGAGGGAGAAGTTAGAATGCTTTGGCCGGTGGCCTCCAGGACATTCTATTCAGCTGAGGCCTCCCCTCTTCTCTCCCCTCCCCAAACTCTGGCTTCCTTAAACTGGCTTCCTTACCTGGAGCTGGCAACCCTATGAGTCCTCACAACAGCCACTGAGGGAAACCTTTGTCCCACACTCAGGAGCTAAGCAAGAGAACTGTGTTCCTCGGGAGACACAGAGCTTCTGACAGAGAACAGTGCCTGACAGGGGAGTGGGCGGTAAAGAGGAGCACACCCAGCCAGTGGCATGCCAGTAGTCTTGACTGGCAGGTGGCGGGCCAATGGCTGAGGGAGCGCATGCAATCTTGCCACCCCATAGGCCAGAAGCCACTACCATTCGGCAAATATATATAAGAGAGATTTACACAAAAGACTTCCAATTAATTGCATTTTATTGTAATGCTGACTTGTAAAGTGTATAGATATCCATAGACCAGTCTTCCTACCTGTGTTCGCACCTCTTTGCTTCATCCAGAGAGACTCCAACTTTTCTCTCTTACAGGCAGATATACTAGATAGTGGCTTTCTTTTTCTTGTGTTGGGAAGATTTGGAGATGGACCCTGCTTCTACAGAGAAACCCATACAGCTTTTCAAAAAATAATCTCAGCATCCTTCCACATTTTTGTACTGGTCCAAATGCCTGAGACTTTTTACACTTGATGTTAGCCAAAAGGCTGAGACGTTTTGAGCCAGACCTGACTTCCTTCTGTTAATTCAGGTAATGACTTCACCCTGTGGCTGTCACTGACATTGTGTTGTTTTCTCACTTTTAATTCTGTATTTTTACTCCTAAACACCTTCAAATTGGGCTATTTTTGATTAAATTGGATTGGATCTATTGGGAGGCGGGGCCCTTAGTCTTCCCGTTAGAACTTCAGCTGGAGATACTGCTGTTGCCAGGGCCCTTACTCAATATGCCAGAACTGCTTTGCATGGATCCTCTGATTTTTGAAGAAGAATTGTTGGAAATACTCAGAAGCAGACAAAATACCAAATGGAAGTCGGTTGACGAAAACAGTACCTTCCAAAGTGAGAGATTAATGTGGTCAGTGGTCTAGATTTTTTGCTAAGGGGTATGTGTCCAAATCCTGAAGTAGCATCCAACTTTGAAAATATTTTAGCTGCTGGAAAGTGTGCTAATGTCTGTTCACCTGCAGGGAGGAAGTCCCTTTCTCATTACACATTTTTATTTAGTTGCTTAAGGTGCTGCCAAATCTGAATCTTGTCATTAGGTTTTGGCACAATAACAATACCTGGGCCCCTCTACTGGAGATAGTACCCCAATGCCAGTTTGGTATAGTGGCTAAGTGCGAGGACTCTAATCTGGGAGAACCGAGTTTGATTCCTCGCTCCTCCACTTGCACCTGCTGGATGACCTTGGGCAAGCCATAGTTCTGGCACAGCTGTTCTTGAAGAAGAGCAGTTTCTGTCAGAGCTCTCTCTGCCCCACCTACCTCACAGGGTGTCTGTTGTGGGGAGGGGGAGGGAAAGGAGTTTGTCAGCCGCTCCGAGACACCTTTGGGTAGTGAAGGGCGGGGTATAAATCCAATCTCCTCCTCTTCTTCTTCTTTGTCAGTCCTCCTTCACTCTCTGACAGAGGAAGAACAATATGATGTAGAGCACTTAGGTCAGGAGGAATTCTTGATGGTATTTAAGAGTTCCCTGTCAGTATCCTCAGACTAGTGAAGCCTTGTGGATACAGTACCTTAATACTTGATACTTGTACTCTCACATATTTCAGTGTCTCTGCTAAATTTAATTATCTTATGGCTGGCAAGCCAAGTAGGGTATCTGCTTATTACATCTATTGTTTGGAAGTGGCTACACAGGGGTCGTTTCGTAGAAACAGAGCTAGGGGAACTCATTAGCATAACTCATTAGCATATGCCACACCCCCTGACATCAGGGGCCCGGCGGTGGACCTGCAAGGCCGGCGGGAGTGCGAGGAAGCCCCACCAAGGCCCTCCCTGGCCCCAGGCAGGCAGGGGTGGGGAGAGGCAGCGAGGAAGCAACTTACGCTCCCTCTTCTCCTGCCTCCTCCTGGCTGAATGAGGGCTGGAAGTGGGGTGGCCGGAAGCAGGGGGCGGGGCTTCATCGTCTGCCCCGCCCCCCCACACCTCACCCGGGGGAACTACGATCCCCCGCGATTCCCCCCAAATTGACCTCTGTGGCTACAGATATACAAGGTATTCTCTCTCTCCACTCATGCCATCCCCGCTGTCGAGCCCAGCTACCCTGGCACAACCAGATGAGGAGCACATGCCCAGGTGAACTTCAGATGGACTCTGTGGCCTCCCTTGCCCTGATCTGGAAGGCAACAACAGGCACAGACCACGACTGTCACCTCCCCCCTCCCCCCAGTGGTGTCCCCTACTGATTCTGCACCCCACCCCCACCCCAAATGGCCTCTTGGGTGGTGAACCAGTTTATGAACAGAAAGATAGGTGACCAATTTCCTCAGATAAAGCTATGTGTGGGGACCAATGGCATCATACTTGCCCCACAAATGTGGATGCTAGACTTTGGAAAGCCTTAGAAGTATACTCTGCACCGTAAGGGGAATTTGAGAGAAGATTCCACAGCCCGAATGCATTAAGCTGCAGCTCTTCCCAGAAGCACACAGGCAGCCTTCGGGTGCCCCATTCACCAATAAGCACCCCAATCCAGCATGGGAAAGTCAAACGTGAAATGGGGCTTCTACGTGCAGGTGCAGATGTCACCTTGACATGCGTGTCTTTCATCCTGTGAAGCTCATCCACTGAATGGACTTGGGAAAAAGTAAGAAGACCATTGTCATCTGGGGCGCAACTTGCTTTTGTGTGCATTAGTAGTTGCGTGCAACTAGATTTGGATTGGGACCTTATTGCAAAGGAAGCACATCTGAAGCGGAACTGGTGACGATTGGTACGTGCAAGTGGTTTTACACCACGACTTGCTGCCTTCATGCTTATCTCATGCTGGTGTGGACATGAGCTGAGAGCCAAGAAGTTCCTGGCTGAAATCTCTCCTAAGATGTGAACTCTCTAGGTGGACTTATATCAGCTGCTATCCCTCAGCCTTACTCAGGGCTTTTTTTGTAGAAAAAGCCCAGCAGGAACTAATTAGCATAATAGGCCATACCCAACAGCAGGAACTCATTAGCATATTAATCATATTAGGCCACACCCTGACAGCACAGCTCATTCGCATATTAGACCACACCCCCATGTTACCAGAAGCGTGGTCATCCAGCCACACCTACCTTTTGCTTCTTATTCTTTTTATCTTGTTTGTTGTCAAGACCCAGGCTTTTTGCATGTTAGGCCACACACCCCTAATTGTAGCCAATCCTAATGAGTTTCTGCTGTTGGGTGTGGCCTATTATGCTAATGAGTTCCTGCTGGGCGTGGCCAACTTGGGAGCCAGCCGGAACTCCGTTCCTGTGCGTTCCTGCCCAAAAATAGCCCTGGCCTTACTGATCCCAGCTACAGTATGGCAAAGATAACACCTCTCCCCCCTCTTGCAAGTGTGTTTTGGCCACTTATGAAGATGCCGTACAAAACTGTAAACATTATTATTTGAAATGCTATAGCAAATGCCCCTTTATGCACGTTTCTGCCTGGGAAGAGGCGTGTGGGTGGTTTAACCTGTGTGCTCTCAGATATATATGCAAACAACAATATAACAATTTTGTAATGGCACAGCAAAGGACCATCATTTGCTAACTTCTGCAGAGTCCAGTGTCTTTATATAGGATTTCAAAAGCGAAGCTGATCCAAGTTCCCTTGGGAAATGCGTGCTACAATAGACGCATCGCATTCATCGTAAAGTCACGTAAAAGGAAGCTCAGCTTTTCAAGTGCAGGTTCCAGTTTGGTAGGAGAGATCTACGTGTGTGTGTGTGTCAGAGAAATTAAAATGGCAAACAAGAACTGTGTCTGACAGTGGCATAGGGGGGAGTGATGAGATTTTTAAAATACAGATCAATCTCATGTCTTTGCCGCTGTAAAGTAGTGCTTTCATGGGACCAAAGGGAATGAGTTACATACAGCTTTTCTCTGTCAGAGGATCAGCGCTTGTTAACTACTATCAAGGTGCTCAGAAGGGAATTATTGCATCTGCTTCATGTAATAACTCCCCCAGATCTGTGCTGATAGTTTCTGGTAGCAAACCGCACAGGGCAAGGAAATGTGTTAAAGCTGAGACATTTGGATAGTGGTTGTTCTTTCTGCTCCTATGTACAGGTTTGTAGTACCTCTAACCTCCTTCCAATTAATTCATCACAAAATTCTGGAGCTTTGTGCATTTTTTGAAATTGTTAAAGCTCACAAAGGAAATCGATTTTGTTTTCAAATGCAGCTATGGGCCAACACAGTCAATAAGCCACCGAGTATTGCAAATGCAATGTGATGTGAATATCCTAAACCAAACGTGAGATAGGGTTATGGATTTTTCAAGTTTACATTTTCATATGCATGCATAAAAACAGAAGCCACTTGGGACTTCGGGCCCAGGGGAGGCAGGGGGCTCAAGCATGTGTTGCGGGAAAGAGGAAAACATAGGGTAGGCCTTAAGCTTTCCGGGGTCCTAAGTAAACTTGCAAATTGGTGCCACCCACTCCCTGCTTCCCTTGCTGTAACAAGGTCCTGGAGCTGCCAGTGCTTCCTACTCACCCATCCATCCTACCTCCATGATTTTCCAAACCCCAGCAGTAGATTGGATGGGTGAGAAAGAAGCCTCCAAGTGGACCAGTTTAGTCTCTGCTCTTAGGGATGTCAACCTCCAGGGGGGACCTGGGGATCCCACAGAATTACAGCTCATCTCCAGACTACAGAGATCAGTTCCCGTGGAAAAAAATTATACTTTGGAGGGTGGACTCTGTGGCATTTTACCCCACTGAGGTCCCTGTCCTCCCCAGGCTCCATCCCCAAATTTCCAGGAGTTTCCCAACCTGGATCTGGCAACCATACTCCCCCTGCCCCCACCAGTGGCCGGGGGACCTGGCAGCCCTAGCCGAGCTTGTTCCATGGAGATCTCTTAATGGCCCCACAGCTTTATCGCCATCCGGCCTTCACTCAGCTACCAAGTTCAGGTCAGCGGAAGGAAGGGCAGGATAACCAGCCAGACAAGCCAAGAGGCCTCCTGTTTAAACCAGCCAGGAAATAAGACCTGACCCTGATAACTGCTTCTGGATCAGGATGTCTGTCTGAACAAACCTGTTAACATTCCCTGCTGCAGCCTCCCCTCTCTCAGGTTGCTTCTCCATGGGGATGATTCTCCAGTCTGTTCTCACTGCCACTGCAAATGCAAGGAATTTTGCAGCAATAGCAGAGATTCTGCACAGTGAGATTTCTTCTCTGTGCTTTCCCCTTGTGCCTGCCATTTCCTATTGCACCTGCCTTTCGCCCCTCCCATCAACATCAGTGGGCTTTTTGCCATTTGTTTTTTTAAATGGTAGGGGGTATATTACTACCAGAATCCCACCAGAAATGGGGAACAGATGACAGATGTTAAAAGATGTGCTGCTGGATGCTGGTGGGGAGTGGGGAAATCCACATCTCCAAACCCACTTCAATGGTGGTTTTTCAAGAAACATCACACCAAAGCAGGTTTGGGGAAACTGTCAGAGAAGCCAAGGGAAAATTCCAAAATGGGATGACTGCATGGAGAAACCTCCAAAAGAACTACTGCTGCATGGGAGGGGCATGGAGGAAAAACCTCCATGCGGAAGTAGCCCCCATCTTTGCCTGCTTCTAGGCCCTGCCCCCCCCACTTGGAGTCAGTAGGAGCTCGATCGGATACAAGATCCCAAAGGACTCCTGCTGTTCACCACCTCACATTTTGCACCTATCCCCTGATACATTTTGGGCATCTATCTCCTGTCGCCTGGCTCCTCTTGGCTTCTCTGCACAACTGGATCCTCTGTTGCTGCCATTCTCCCTTCATGCTTGAAACGGATGGATCTGAGCACCAAAGGCATGCTGGGAAGGCAAAATTCCTCCAATCAGGTGCCAGAGCAGAAGAGCTGCCTGGCACAAGGGTCACTTTATGGTACGGCCAATCTGGAGGGAGAGGCTGTGAGCAAAGTGAAGCCTGACGCTTGCACGTTTTGCGTGGAAGGGGAAGTGGGGGAGACAAGGGAGAGAAAATTTTAAAAGAAGAGCAGCCGGACATCAACTGACAGGCGTTCTCACCTTGGAGAAGAATCTGCCGATGAAGGCTTCTGCTCTGCGTCAGCCGCTGGACAGCAGAACTGGTGTAAAACCGTCTCATTCCTGTAACAGAAGACAAACAGTGACAGGTGAGAGTTCGGCTCACTCGCTCGCAAGCTAAGTGGGATTGTATCCTGTTGTCCACCTCCACTCCTGGCCACCCATTCCCACTGGCGATGTTGGTTCTTTAAGAGACTAAGGAGAACTTGGATTATTTAAAAAAAACACACACACAAAAGCATGGCACTTTGCAGTGATCAATCTTGCATGGAAAGCCAATCCATACAATCTGCGGAACACACAGCACCTTCCTTGCAGGACAGTCCCCTTTCAGACATCCACCGAGGAGGGCAAGGGCTACACATTAGAACTCTCCCCAGGTTACAATCTCCCAAGTAAATTGGGAAGAATTTTCAGCTAGAAACCTCGATGTGCTCCCTTGACACATACTAAGGGGATGGGAGAGGGGAAACGGAAATGTTTCCTATGAAACCAAGTCCTGTGAGGAGAGGCTGAAGGAGCTGAGTATGTAAATTCTGGAAAGGAGATGACTGAGAGGTGATATGATCACCATCTTGAGGAACTTGAAGGCTGTCATACAGAGGATGGTGCAGAGTTGTTTTCAGTTGCCCCAGAAGGTCAAACCAGAACCAAAGGGTTGACATTCAATCAAAAAAGTTTTCAGCTAAACATTAGGAAGAACTTCCTGACGGTTAGAGTGGTTCCTCAGTGGAACAGGCTTCCTTGGGAGGTGGTGGGCTCTCCTTCTTTGGAGGTCTTCAAACAGAAGCTAGATGGCCATCTGACAGCAATGCGGATTCTGTGAACTTAGGCAGATCATGAGAGGGAGGGCAGGGAGGGTTGCCTCAGTGCCTAGTTCTCGTGGCCCTTTCTTACATACCCAAGAAAATGCTGGATCCCACTTTGGGGGTCAGGAAGCAATTTTTCTACAAGCCAGTTTGGCCAGGGATCCTGGGGGGGGTTGGGGGGCATCTTCTGTGTATGGAACAGGGGTCCCTGGGGGTATGGGGGGAGTTATTTGTGCATTTCCTGCATTGTGCAGAGGGTTTGACTAGATGACCCTGGAGGTACCATCCAACTCTATGATTCTATGTGTGATCTGCTACATGAATCTCTGGGTAGGTACAATCAGGGATAACTGTTATACAATGCATCAAGCTGAGCACTCTGACCAATCTCAGCAAACAAACAAATAGTATGTATTGGAGGAGACTAATTAATGTTAAGCACATAAACAACAGACCCCAAGGTACCTCCAGGGGTCATCTAGTCCAACTTCCAAGGGTCATCTAGTCCACCCCCCTGAACAACACAGGACATTCACAGCAGGAGACAGATGACCATTTTGAGAGGCATCTCTGACTCTCTGTCCATGGGTTACATAGGATTGGACCTCATGAAAGATTTCCATGGCTAGAAGTGGTGATATTTACCATTCCCTCCCCCCACCCAGCAGACCTCAGATTCTCTTCCCCCCCCCATTGCCAATCATGGGGCTCTCAAGGGCAGCATTTTGGGGTGCATTTTGGGCTGCAGCAGTCATGGGGAAGCGAGGAAGTCCTGTTTCATGTTTCCATCCATGGAAACTCTCCATGGGATCCAACTGGTACTCTTTTGTTCCATCATTGTAAGGCTGTTATATTATCACAAGATAATCTAATACTTACTAAGTATTCACTTTTTAAAAAAACACATCCCTATCAATAATTAAAATACAGAAAACAAATTATTCTGAATTACATTCCTCACCAGATTTACTGTTCAAAAACACAGTAAATTAAATCCAGATTTTAATGAACTTGTCCTGCCTTCCTCATTGAGCTGAACAATATCAATCAGTGTCTGTTATATAAACCATATCCCAGATTCTGAAGTACTGTCCCATTAAAGGTGAGGGGCTTTTGTTCTTCCAGCTGCCAGGAAGACATTTTAGACCCCAACTAACAAATAAAGGAGCTGCGGTGGCTCAACTGGTTAAGACGCTGAACTGCAGGCTGTGGAAGGTCAGTAGTTCAGCAGTTCGAGACCCGAGTTGCCGCATGACGGAGTGAGCTCCCATCTCTAGTTCCAGCTCCTGCCAACCTAGCAGTTTGAAAGCAAGAAATTGCAAGTAGATAATTAAGTACCACTTCGGTGGGAAGGTAACAGCATTCCGTGTGCCTTGGTGTTTAGTCATGCCGGCCACATGACCACGGAAATGTCTTCGGACAGTGCTGGCTCTTCGGCTTTGAAACGGAGATGAGCACCGCAACCCTAGAGTCGGATTCGACTGGCTTTCGGGCAAGGGAACCTTGACCTTTTTAACAAATCACACAACGTCTCAAAGTCCACAGATTGTTACCCAAGCAACAGGGCCATTGTCTGTTGATATTCCATATACTGTCATTTCCTCCATCTTTTAAAATATTTCTAACTAATGAGCCTTAGTAATTGAACAAATGCAAAAAAAAAAAAAGCCCCATGGTTTAACAGGATTACATCTCCAACAAAGGATATTGAGATAATAAATTCCTTTTAGTTTACGAGCTTTAAGGACAGCTACATTTGCTCTCTGGCTGTGGAAGTGGCCATCCAGATGCACTCTACACATCTGTGCTGTGGGACTTCAAAGCACCGAATCAATGCACCAGACCCCCACAATGATCAGTGTATTGATGTGTCTTTTGAAGCGCCATTTTGTACAATTGAAAAGTTGGGAGAGAACTACAAAGAGCTCTCCTCTCTCTGATTTTAATGGGGCTTTTCACATCCTAGCCCACCCTGAAGTCTGCCGAAAAGAAAAGGTCAAATTCAAATAAAAACAAGACAATAGCCCAAAGTTCCACCACTTCTGACTTGCCTTCCTGGAAAGAATCTGCCACTACTTGAGATTTCTAGCCATTGCAGTTAGCAATTCTTTCTGCCTAGCAGTGCTCTTGGGTTTACAACAGCTCCGTCACAAGTAAAAAGTCAATAGGTACAAACTTTTCCCATCACGATTGTTCAGATCCAATTTTGCTTGCCGTAAGAGGTGCTTCTGTTTTTTTTTTGTTATGGAACACAGATTCTATCAAAGACATTTTCAAAATGAGAATGCCATCACAGAAAAACTCGACAATAGAAGCCAGTTATCCCACTTACAGACAACTACGTGGGTGTGAGGCAACTTAGATGACATTTCCCTGCCGCCAGGGCAAAATGGAGCATTTTTCTTCTGCACTCATTCCTTACCACTATTTGCCAGCATTTCTTAATTATAGCATCAATGTATGTGGAAGATCGTAGATCAATATGGATGACAGGCACACTGCCCTCGGCATATTTTGCACAGGGAGTAAAAGAAGGAGAAGATTGGAAAAGACACCGGTATCCCGCCTTTGGGGAGGGTGGGATATAAATCCAAAAATAAATAAAAATAAAATAATGTGTATAAATGCATTTATACATACTTAACAGTGCTAGCCAGTGTTCCCTCTAAGCTGAGTTAGTGTAAGCTAGCTCACTTTTCTTTAGCCTCTGGCTCACACATTTTTGTCGTAATTCAGGAAGGATGGCTCCAGAGCAAACTCATTTATGCAGCAGCCCAATCACTCGCTTACAACTTTAAGGCCAGTAGCTCACAAAGTAGGATTTTTGCTCACAGGACTCCACAGCTTAGAGGGAGCACTGGCGCCATCCCAGACAGAGTTATACCCTCCTAAGTCCATTGAAGTCAATGGGCTTAGAAGGGTGTACCTCTGTTTGGGATTGCACTACTAGGCTTCTTTCCAGCTGAGGAGTACGGCTAAGGCTGCAATCCTACTTGCAAGTAAATTTCATGGCACACAAATAAATAAAATCTACTAGATTTCATTTCATGGCCCACAAACTTCATGGCACACAAATAAATGAAATCTACTAGATTTCTTTTCATACTCTTAAAGGCACAAGAGCCCCAACCGAAAGAAAAGTTGGCATCTCCATAGGTAAGTACCATAGAAGTATTACCAACAAGTCTCAAAGAACGCTTCTGTCCTTGCCAGGCTGCTTGAGGGCCACAGAAAATAAATGAAAACAGCTGGGGACAGGCGAGAGTCGGGTTGCCAACTCCAGGTAGGGAAATTCCTGGATATTTGAGGGCAGAGCCTGGGGAGGGCAGGGTTTGAGGAAGGGAAGAACCTCATATAAAATAGCCCTTTTCTCCAGCAAAAGTGTTCACCGTTGTCTGTAGATCAGTTGTAATTCTGGGAGATGGCCAGGCCCCTTTAGTATGAAGACACATCCAAACACACAGCCTACCACAGTCTTCCTGCCACTGCCAGAGAAACGCTGAGGGCACAGATCCTGATGCAGCCCCCGATGCCTGCTCCCCACCATGCCCCCTCCCACAGCCTAGCCTGGACCCTGCGGAATTATTACACCTTCCTTCTCGGTGCATATTTTAACCATCTAGTCTTTGAAAATGTTCTGTGCGGCTCTGGAACTCACACAGGGTAGGGACAACTGATGATCCCCTTAGAGGTATTGTTTTTGCCACCCTGTGGTATTCTTAAGAGCATCGATAAAGTGGTGTGGCATCCTAGAGGTGAGCCCCAGAGCCTTTTTACAATATCAAGAGATGCTTGGGTGCAAATCTTAGACTGGGTGCAGCTGCACCTGATCGGAAACTTTTGACCCTTGCTCCTTTCCAACTTTACAAAAGGTCCTGGGACTAGGGTTGCCAGCTCCAGGTTAGGAACCTCCTGGAGATTTGGGGGTGGAGCCTGGGGGGGACAGGGACCTCAGTGGGGCACAGTGCCACAGAGCCCACCCTCCAAAGCATCCATTTCCTCCAGGGGAACAGTTCTCTGCAGTCTGGAGAGGAGCTGTCATTCCAGGGGGATCCCCAGGTCTCACCTGGAGGCTGGCATCCCTACCTGGAACACATCACTCTTGGCCTGGGCGGTGCAGTCACCAGGGGGTAGCAGAAATGCCTCTAGCCAGTCCAGCGGTCTGTGCCAAAGAATGGAAATCTGCATGCTGGGAGAGTTCTCAGTGGTAATTCTCTCCTTTTTATTGGGGATAAAAAAGGAGCCACCTGTAAGCAATTTTTGCAAGTTCTGCTTGGCCAGCTCATCTTTAAACTGTAATTTTCCTTCAGTAACCACTATCGACCATGGAACTGCATCGTGATCAGCTATTTGAAGGGAAAATGGCTTTTGCTATTCCTCACCATTCCCGGGAGCTAATCAGGTCTCCCCATATTATTGCTTCTCTAATTTGGATCCTTCTCAGTGCTCAGTAACCCGAATAGCTGTGTTTTGCCTGCCAACAAGCTGAGCCCCTGCGCTTAGAGAGAAAGCAGCATGATCCCCCCCCCAGGCCACCAAATGGTTTGTACCACGATGCCGTGCTTTTCCGTGAAGTCTCTGCTTCCTTTGGAGATCCAAGTTACGAAATTCCCCTAGTGGCAGTGCAGTCTAATGGTAGCAGTGGGGAAGAGGAATGGTCTTCTTGCTGGCCTTGGATTCTCCCACCATCGTTGCAGTCCCCAAGCACCTATTCCCTGGGGGTCTACAAGACCACCCTGGGCACGTAGGGTTGCCAAATCGATCTTCGCCGGGAGAGGGGGGGCTCCCGGCCGGTGTCTGGTGCGTGCGCGCCACACACATGTCACCCAGAAGTGACGTGATGACGCCAGGCACGCTGGGAGCGGGGCCACGGCTATACGAGGGAAAACCATAGAGTTTTCCCTCGGATGGCTGTGGCCCCGTGCCCGGCGTGGTCATGTCACTTCCGGGTGACGCACACATCAGGGAGGAGTTCCCCCTGGGGCCCGATCCGGCGGCGGTGGGGAACGGGCCTCTGGGGTGGGGGTTTCCCGCCCCCCGGGGGGACTTGGGAAGCCTACTTGGCAGAGTGGTGCCCCAAGTAGCCACCAGGGCTCCTTGGCTAGTGAACCATCTGTTGTATCAAGCGGATGAATACTGTTTAGGTTACAAAGCTCGTTGTCGATCTTAAAGAGGCTTAACCACTGTCGTCTCGCCTGGGCTTTGAAGAAAAGGGTTCAGAGCTGTGTTGCCTACCTGAGGCTGGTAACTAGTGGGAAATCTGGGGTGGCGCTCCTAATGTAGATGTTCCCAGCACTGCAACATCACTTTTATTTTATTTATTTATTTATTAAATTAGATTTACTAGGCCGCCCTTCTCTACGAGCAGGGTTCAGGGTGGCTCGCAACCAAGTATGAAGAGTAATTTAAATTAAAAACCAACATTAAAACTACCTCAAGAACAGGTCGATAAATAAGACAATATACCTTCCAGATGGCAGGGGAAATTCAGCTCCCCAGCCTTGTGGGGAGGGGTTACGAGGGGTGGGGAGAGTCCATGAGAGTGCCAGACGTTGTACTATCCCATCGCTGTCCTCAGCCAAGTGCCTGGTGGGAAAAGCCCTGGCCCTGGTGGAGGACAGCTGGACCTCTCTCTGGCTGGAGACCACCAGGAGGTTCTTATTCCCTGAGCGTAGTGCTCTTCCAGGGGCATACCGAGAGAGGCACAAAACAGAGGTGAGGTCAGTGAGATGAGACAGTGCTCTCGTATGCATCCAAAACTTTATGATTTTACCACAGGGTTTTAGGTAAGGAGCTACGGTGGCTCAAGTGGTTAAGACGATGAACTGCAGGCTGTGGAAGGTCAGTAGTTCAGCGGTTCGAGACCCGGGTGCCGCAAGACAGGGTGAGCTCCCGTCTCTAGTTCCAGCTCCTGCCAACCTAGCAGTTCGAAAGCAAGAAATTGCAAGTAGATAAATAGGGACCACTTCGGTGGGAAGGTAACAGCGTTCCGTGCGCCTTGGTGTTTAGTCATGCCGGCCACATGACCACGGAAACGTCTTCGGACAGCGCTGGCTCTTCGGCTTTGAAACGGAGATGAGCACCGCAACCCTAGAGTCGGATTCGACTGGTATTAAATTAGATTTACTAGGCCGCCCTTCTCTACGAGCAGGGTTCAGGGCGGCTTACAACCAAGTAATATATGAAGAGTAATTTAAATTAAAAACCAACATTAAAACTACCTAAAGAACAGGTCGATAAATAAGACAATATACCTTCCAGATGGCAGGGGAAATTCAGCTCCCCAGCCTTGTGGGGAGGGGTTACGAGGGGTGGGGAGAGTCCATGAGAGTGCCAGACATTGTACTATCCCATCGCTGTCCTCAGCCAAGTGCCTGGTGGGAAAAGCCCTGGCCCTGGCTGAGGACAGCTGGACCTCTCCCAGGCTGGAGACCACCAGGAGGTTCTTATTCCCTGAACGTAGTGCTCTTCCAGGGGCATACCGAGAGAGGCACAAAACAGAGGTGAGGTCAGTGAGATGAGACAGTGCTCTCGTATGCATCCAAAACTTTATGATTTTACCACAGGGTTTTAGGTAAGCAGCGTTCCGTGCGCCTTGGTGTTTAGTCATGCCGGCCACATGACCACGGAAACGTCTTCGGACAGCGCTGGCTCTTCGGCTTTGAAACGGAGATGAGCACCGCAACCCTAGAGTCGGATTCGACTGGCTTTCGAGCAAGGGAACCTTTACCTTTACCTTTAGGTAAATGCTAGAGTAGTGTCCCAACATGTTGTTGGTATCTCTTTCAGTTCATGCTGAAAGAGCATGACACAACATCTGGAGGGGGGGGAATTGATTTCCATCCTCATTCTTCCCCACTAGCCCTTATAAAGTGAAGTAAATAAATAAAGCTGAACCTGAGGGGGCAGGTGAAAGGTAGGATGGCAGGTAGGTGGGAAGGAGAGAAGGAAACAAGAAAAGGTGAGGATATTGGGGATGCCAGGAGGGTGAAAAGGGTAAATTGAGAGGGGAGGGGGATACAGTGGAAAGTGAGTTGACCCCCACAAGTCCGTACAGGTTGTCCACCATGGGGACTCATAGCAGCTTACATCATTCTCCTCCATTTTATTTTCACAACAACCCTGTGAGGCAGGTTAGGCTGAGCCTGTGTGACTAGCCCCAGGTCACCTAGTGAGCTTCCAAGGCAGACTAGGGATTCAAAACTGGGTCTCCCAAATCCTAGTCTGAAACTCTAACCACTACAACACACTGGCATTCAGGATGTGGCTGCTGTTGAACAGTAGCCAGCAGCCAGGTCTACTACTACAACTCACTGGCTTTCAAGATGTGGCAGCCAGGTCTGCGTGAGTCATTGAAGTTGTATAGGATCAAGGTGCCTGGTGGTTACTGCTGGTCTAAGAGGGAACATTGACTACTACAACTCACTGGCTTTCAAGATGTGGCAGCCAGGTCTGCGTGAGTCATTGAAGTTGTATAGGATCAAGGTGCCTGGTGGTTACTGCTGGTCTTAGCCCTGCCGAGTCCTCCCTCAAGTGCCAAAACAGCCCTGGAAAGGGCCTTGACCCCTTCCCCTGAGTTTTGCTGACAGAAACCAAGGCAGGAAGGCTGACAATACTGTTGTGGCAGCCTAGCAACAGATACTGAAGGCATTTGCTTCTTAAAGCTTAAGACATTCCTCTGTTCTTTTGGTGTGGTAACCCCCAATGTTTGTTTGTTTGGATTGGATTTCAGATTTTTCTGCAAATCTGGGATGGTTTCAGGTTTGTTGAAAGATTGTCTTGTCTGTCCATGCTCCCAGTCTCTGGATTTACGATCCACAGTTGTGGCCATGTTCAGAATTGCTTATATTGATGGTGAGCAGAGTTGCCAGCTTCCAGGTGGGGCCTGGAGATCTCCCACTTTTACAACTGATCTCCTGCTGACAGATATCAGTTCCCCTGGAGAAAATGGCTGCTTTGAAGGGTGGACTCTATGGCATTATACCCTGCTGAGGCCCCTCCCCTCCACAAAACCTGCCCTCTCCTGGATCCACCCCCAAAGTCTCTGGGTATTTTCCAACCCAGAGCTGGCAACCCTAATGGTGAGCAAACAAGCCACAATACCCCTGGACCGGGCCCTGTGGGGGGGTCCCCCCCCCCCCCCGTGCTAGCAGCATGGACATTTAGAATGGGCAACAAGTTTATTATCTTTTCTCCCTTGGATTTGGAAACAGTTGAAGCATTTTCTAAATATTAATCCCCCTAAAAGCTACACAAGACACTGTATAATTCCTGACCCAAAGTGCTGCACAGATTTGCACCAACAGATGGCTAAGAATGGGATGATCACACAAAAAAAGTCAGGAATAAAATTGGATAATGCATTTGGATGACAATGTTCCACCTCTCCATATGGGACAGACCATGTCCTCAGTGGAACCTTAAGAACCCTGGTGTGCGTTGGTTTTTTTGCTCGCTCGCTCTCCTTTACAATGAATGTTTCATTCTGACAGTTTGAGCTCCAGCAATCTCTCTTCTTGATGCCAAGGTGTTAAATGTGTCATCCCCTTCTCCCCCTTTTTAGGGTAATAATTTTAGTCTTTTGTTACTAGAACAAACTGGAAAAGGCCAACTTTCCTGCATGAATAGACCAGATGAGCACGCAAGCCACATGTTGTCATAATTACACGTTATCTATACATGTTTACTGAAGCTGCTCTGCTGGGAAGCCAAGTTTGCCATGGTTTCCAGCATACATATATGCAGTGAAATAGGTGTGGGTGCAGTTAATCATGGTTCACATTTTTTTTCCTCGGTATGGTCATGCCATCGGTCTGGGAAGTGCACCAAGTGTGAAGCAGCCCCTACATTTCATAGGGTTGCCTGAATACTTCAAGCGCTTTGCCAGGATTGTGGCCTGTTACTTCTTGAGGCTCCTTAAGGACACGGCGACTCATGAACCCATCACAGAATGCAGCACTCACAAGACCCATTCAAGGGACACACACAGTGCAATCCTAAAGAGAGACACTCCAGTCTAAGCCCATTCGTTTCAATGCTCTTAGACAGGAGTAACTCTCCTTAGGATTGCACTGACAAAGTCAACTAGTTACAAATCTAGGAATGTACAAGAGCTAGCTGTATGGATATATTTGTCAGAGTTTTAGAAAATGGCATGCAGGGGGTTACCTTGCAATAAGCTCTCTGGCCAGAGCCACCCATCTTCACTCCTCTCCCCAATGTGTTTTCACTGCGTGAGGCTGCCAGTCGAATGCTGGCCTAGATGTTCTGCTCCCGTGGTCACAAAATAAGATCCCCCCCCCCAGATGCACCTCTTGCCGGCTGAGTGGTTCCAACCATCACACACAAGAAACATTGCAAATCTTAGACACTACAGACAACAAACATTTAGTCATAGGCAGGATGTCCCAGTGGTATTTTAAGCAAAAATTAGAGGCCGTTCTAGAGGTGAAGCTACACAGCTGCTTTGGACTAAGTCAGATGATTCACTCATCGAGCTCAAGTCTGGCTGACGGCAGCTCTGGAGGGTTTCATCTGAAGAAAAGTCTTTCCAAATCCCAAGCCTGCTTCATGACAAAGCCTTCAGGTCTGCAATGTGTCTGCCATGGGTCCTATCAACAGACTTGCTGTGGGAGTTCTGTGCTCAGAGCTTAATTCCTGGCCACTGTGGACATGTATCAGATAGGGACCAATTTCCCACTGCTCCGCCCTCACTCGTCCCTTTCCCCCGATTGTATTCACCAATTTCCCACTATTTGCTGCGCAGCCGCATTTTGACCTGCAGCTTCACCTGATTTTGCCCACGTCTTCTGGATCCTCAAAAAACAGGATTGAGAAGACGTGGGGGAAATCGGGCGAAGCTGCAGGTCAAAATGTGGTCGTGCAGCAAACAGTGGGAAATTGGTGAATACAATCGGGGGAAGGGAAGAGCGAGGGCGGTGCAGCTGCTTGTGGGAAATTGGTCAGGGACTGCAATGTGAGAGGAAAGGGAACTTAAGCGTTCACACACACCCCTGGGCACCATTTCCTTACATGAAATGGCCCCAGCGGAGGTTGGGGGGGGGGAATGTATCTGTACTGAGACACACACCTTTCCTCAGTGAGTCAAACAGCAACTCCCTGGGGCTGTTCCAGGCCAGAAAAATAGCACGGCCCTCCATCTTCCCACCTCTCACTCAAAGGGGGAATTAACTTCCAAGCTTGGAACTTCCTGAGGATAGCTTTTGGGGTGCCCTCCTCTGGGTAGAACCTGCAGTTATCCCAGAATTACAACTGACCTCCAGACCGTACAGAACAGTTCCCCTGGAGAAGATGGCAACTTCAGAGGGCAAACTCTGGTAGACCATTGATTCTGGGTAAATGCCTTCCCCAGATCCCCCCTTTCATGGCCTCTACCCCCAAATCTCCAGGAATTTACCGAGGTGAGAGTGGGCAACGTCAGGCATGACAGCTTTGTAATTTGTGACTACCCTTGCCTGGAGATGCCAGGGATTTCATCTGGGACCTTCTGGATGCAAAGGCTGTGTTCTCCTGCTGACCACAACACCTCCTTGAGAGTTGTGAGAGACATGCATCACAATACCTTGGCTTAGAGAACTTCGAGTTTTCCCCAGAACGGCTATGTGCGGGGGCTCTCTATATGTGCTCCTGATTTTGCTGGTGGGATTTGGCGCAAACTCGGCTTTTAAGCAAGACTGGTGACGGCACAAATCCACCCTGGACTGAAGCATCACTGACCATCAGGAACCTTGACATGTTGCGTATGAAGAGATCGAGGTTTGGACCCTGCCACCTATTTCAGCATCCGCTTTAATCACCATTTAGCTGCCTAGCACAAGGACAACGAAAGCTAACGCCTTCTTGGTTAAGCAACAGCTAATTTCCATTCACTGTCATTAGTGCTAAATCGCTTTCTTGGGAGCAGTCCCAATAAAACAGCTGTGCTGAGAGCTGGTGTCCTAATGAATAATGAGAATGACCAAACATGCCTGGGAAGAGTCCCAGAGCACCTACACTGAAGACCTAGGGAGATAAGTCTCAAAAACTTTCCGCTGAGGAACTTTTTCTACAGTGCATGGCGCTGAATCCTGAGAGGGGGGGAACATTCTAGAGTACATGCTCAGTCCTCACAGGATGCTGTCCATGGCTTCGGGACAGACCCCACTCTTGCCCCAGATGTATTCTTGTATTTATTTATTCATTCATATTTATAGCCCACCCTTCCCGCAAACAGGCTCAGGGTGGGTAAAAACATTTAATTTATACAATATATATTTGATTAATACAATAAAATTAAAATTTAAAACACTCTCATAAATATTAAAATGGCGGCCACAGCAGATGACAAAGAAATGTTCTGATTGTGGGAGGCTCCTGGCCTATGGTGAATATGAATAATGGCCAGTAGTTGTCACGAGAATAACCATATTTTAAACCCATTTTCTTTAGCCAAAAATTGGCACCCAAACAGCTATGATTACCAGCCTCCAAGCGGGACATGGACATTACCTGCCGAGACTTGGCTGGTCAATGAGTGGAAAGGGGCTGGCCAAATGGCGCGATTATCATCCCAGTGTGATGACACAACTTTTGGAGTGACCTGGAAGTGATGGTATCATGCTGGAGGTGACACTCTAGCAGTAGTTTCTTGGCCAAGTGTTAGAGCATCACCCTGGTACAACACCATCTCCCTAGATGGGACTGGGAGATCCCCCAGAATTACAGCTCATCTCCAAACTACAGAGAACAGTTCCCCCAGAGAAAATGGCTGCTTTGGAAGGTGGACTGCATGGGATTATACCCCACTGAGGCCCCTGTCCTCTTCAGGCTCCATCCTCAAACCTCCAGTTGCTTCTGGCAACCTTAGGCCCCTCATCCCTTGCTGATGGCTGGGTGGACCTGGCAACGCTGCTTCTGGGTTATTCCAGAAGGAGGAGGAGAGATTGGATTTATACCCCGCCCTTCACTCGGACTCTCAGAGCAGCTTACAAACTCCTTTCCTTTCCCCTCCCCACAACGGACACCCTGTGAGGTAGGCGAGGCTGAGAGAGCTCTTTCCAGAACTGCCCTTTCAAGGACAGCTCTGACAGAACTATGGCTTGCCCAAAGTCATCCAGCAGCTGCAAGTGGAGGCGTGGGGAATCAAACCCGGTTCTCCCAATTAGAGTCCACACACTTAACCACTACACCAAGCTGGCCCTCAAAGTTGTGTCATAAGAACATAAGAACATAAGAGTTGTGTCATCACACAGGGATGACGATTATGCCTCCCACACACACACACATCTTCCACCAGTTGCCAGGCCTAATGACAACTGATCTCCAGAGTCAAGAGACCAGTTACCCTCCAGGGAATGGCAAGTTTGTAAGGTGGACTTCATGGTATCACATCCCACTGAGCTTCCCCCTCCCCAGGTATCACCACCAAGTCTTCAGGGATTTTCCAAGCTGGAGTCGGCATTCTTACCTACAGCAACTTAAAACCAATACAGATACTTAAGATATTTATCTTTACCCCAACGGGGACCCAAAACAGCGCTTGACATTCTACTGCCCTCCTCCATTTTAGCCTCAAGGCAGCCATCACCCTGTGAGGTCAGGCTGAGAGAAAGAATCTTGCCGTGATCTTCTATGGCAGAAGGGGGATTTGAACCTGGTGGGGATGCCAGGCTCCTGGTGGGACCCGGGGATCCCCCAGAATTACAGCTCATCTCCAGACTACAGAGATCAGATTCCCCTGGATAAAATGGATGTTTTTTGGGGGGGTAAACTCGGTGGCACTTTACCCCACTGAGGTCCCTGTCCTCCCCAGGCTCCACCCCCAGTTCTCCAGGAGGTTCCCAACCTGGATCTGGCAACCCTACCCCGCATCCACCACCAGTGGACAGGGGGGACCTGGCAACCGTAGAACCTGGGTCTCCCAGAGACCTGTACAACACTAACCACTACACAACACTGTCTCAATTAAAATCTAATTTTAAAAGTGGCTGGAGAAGGAGTTCGCAGTAAAGCCTGCATCCAAGCATGGTGAAAGGGTGGCCGGCTGCTTCCGCTTCTGGATCTTGCCTGACTTATAAGAACAGGTAGCTGGGAGGGGAGTGGTATCCAGGCACAACGGAAAGGTAGCTGGCTACATCCTCTTCTCCCTCTGGCCTTGGTGAATTAGGAATGTGGCGTTGCCTAGAACACACTCAGCCGTCCTGTGGCAGCACTCTGCAGGGAAGGTTGTCTGTCAATGCTCATCTGCCTAGGGAACCTGCCCAGGACAACCTGCCTAGGATTCCAGGTATGCTGGAGCTGGAGTGCTGCCCCTTCCAATCCTTATACTAATAGCGAAGTTGCCCCCGTGAGTGCGGATATCTAAATCCGCGCTCCGGGGGCAGCTGGGGGGCAGGGAGAGGTGTGTGCACACATGGGGCAGTCCCCACGTGTGCACAAAAATGCTAAAAGTTGAAAAAAATCCGGGGGGATGTTTAAATCCCCCTGAAAGTGACAGAGCGTCCCCTGCGCATGCGCAGGGA
>NW_015167614.1:66501-85733 GCF_001447785.1 Gekko japonicus
TCTTTACCCCAACGGGGACCCAAAACAGCGCTTGACATTCTACTGCCCTCCTCCATTTTAGCCTCAAGGCAGCCATCACCCTGTGAGGTCAGGCTGAGAGAAAGAATCTTGCCGTGATCTTCTATGGCAGAAGGGGGATTTGAACCTGGTGGGGATGCCAGGTTCCTGGTGGGACCCGGGGATCCCCCAGAATTACAGCTCATCTCCAGACTACAGAGATCAGATTCCCCTGGATAAAATGGATGTTTTTTGGGGGGGTAAACTCGGTGGCACTTTACCCCACTGAGGTCCCTGTCCTCCCCAGGCTCCACCCCCAGTTCTCCAGGAGGTTCCCAACCTGGATCTGGCAACCCTACCCCGCATCCACCACCAGTGGACAGGGGGGACCTGGCAACCGTAGAACCTGGGTCTCCCAGAGACCTGTACAACACTAACCACTACACAACACTGTCTCAATTAAAATCTAATTTTAAAAGTGGCTGGAGAAGGAGTTCGCAGTAAAGCCTGCATCCAAGCATGGTGAAAGGGTGGCCGGCTGCTTCCGCTTCTGGATCTTGCCTGACTTATAAGAACAGGTAGCTGGGAGGGGAGTGGTATCCAGGCACAACGGAAAGGTAGCTGGCTACATCCTCTTCTCCCTCTGGCCTTGGTGAATTAGGAATGTGGCGTTGCCTAGAACACACTCAGCCGTCCTGTGGCAGCACTCTGCAGGGAAGGTTGTCTGTCAATGCTCATCTGCCTAGGGAACCTGCCCAGGACAACCTGCCTAGGATTCCAGGTATGCTGGAGCTGGAGTGCTGCCCCTTCCCATCTCCCCTAGTCCACAACCCACAGATGGCTCACCACCCAAAAAGCTGCTCGGAGGCCAAGGCAGCAGACCTATTTATTTACTTTTGCAATTTTTACCCCACCCTACCCCACAAGTGGGCTCAGGGCAGCTCACAACATACCATGACACATAGCTAAAATGCATTAAAACATTAGTTCAAAATAATTTAAAATTTTCAGATCGTTCAATTTTAATATATCTCTGGCTCATGGCAGCTCGGCCATTCCAGTTCAGTTTCATTTCTATGTACGCCGAGCTCATGCCAGGAGGACGGTGGATCAGTCCAAGGTGGGTGTGGCTCGTGCCTGCTATCACCTCCAGGTAGGGTTGCCATTCCCCTGGTGGGGCCAGAGGATTCCCCGATTTTTGGGGGCCCAATCGGCCATAGCCCAGCTGGCCAAATGCCCCAAGAAGCCCCCTCCCGGCACCCCTGCAATGATGTCACCTGGGAGAGATGTTGTCGCGATTCTGGCATCGGGGGCAACACTCTAGGTTTGGGGCAAAACTCTATGGTTTTGAGGACCAAAAAACCATAGAGTTTTGCACAAAATCTAGAGCATTGCCCCCGACATCGGAAACATGATGATGTCACTCCCAGATGATGTCATTGTGACATATTATGTCACTCCCAGGTGATGTCATTGTGACACACCCACGAAGCCTGCACATCAAAAGAGCTACAGGAAGGATCAAGAGTTCCCCCCGCTGGCAGCCAGGTAAGACCTGGCCACCCTCCCTCCAGGCTAGCCAAACTCCAGAAGGGGCTTGGTGATCTCCTGGAATATCAACTGATCTCCAGACTTCAGAGATTGATTCTCCTGGAGGAGATGGCCGCTTTGGACAGCGGATTCTATGGTGGTCTACCCTGCTGAGACCCTTCCCTAGGCTCCACCCCCCCCAAATCTCCAGGAATTTCCCAACCCAGAGTTGGCAATCTTGATGACCTCCCAGGGCCTGTGCTGCTGCTACCTGGCTAGGTACTCAGGCCGCCTCCAAAGGCTCAGCCCTCCACAGCCTGCCCTGAGCTTGAGAAGGTGGCCAAATGCTCTTAGACGGCCCTGTTATGAACTCGCCAGGTGGCCTAAGTCCTCAGCCAGCCATCTGCTCTACCTTCCAGGATATGGTGAGCCTGAGCGAAATGATATTATGCAAAGTGCTTTTAAGATTCAAAAGATTATAGAAATGCAAAGTTATTATCATCTCTTAACTAATCCCTGGGAATCAAAGACTGGACTGTCGCTCGACTGCTACGCTGGTTATCTGACGTTTGCCAGGAGGAGATCAACAGTCGACCAAAATGCATGCAGTGGCTTGTCATATGCAGGCTCTGTTCAGGCCTGCGTTCAAATCCCACCTCAGCCAATGAACTCACTGGGGGGCCCTGAGCGAGTTATGGCCGCAGCTCTCCATTCATCAAACAGGAATTAATTGTGACCTACTTGACAAAGCTGTGAAAACAGAAAAACAGACCCAACGAAGTGCCATATGTTGCTTTCATAAGCAAGGCTTGGCAAATGTAGGGCGATATCATGTAAATTCATGAAAATATAATATGCAGACATCTTTTATTTATATTTTGCCCTTCCTCGGGGATGAAGCATCCGGGGGGGGGGGTCTCCCACTCAGACATTTGATCAGATCCATATCCACATAACTCACACCATGTCCACGGGCAGGGAAGAATACAGCAGAAATAGGTATTGTTTCCAGATTAGGAGCAATATATAGTAATATAAATTAAGCCTGTTTCCCTTTAAAAAAAAAAAAAAAGTGTGGACCTGGTAACTCTATCAGCAATTGTGTGTGTGTGTGTGTGTGTGTGTGTGTGTGTGTGTGTGTATAGACTTCCTCAAGGCTTACTAGGGATCCCAAGTTGGGGGTAGGGCCACGGCCATCCAAGGGAAAACTCTATGGTTTTCCCTTGAATGGCCGTGGCCCCGCCCCCAGCATGCCTGGCGTTCTCCCGTCACTTCCGGGTGACGTGCGTGCAGTGCACCAGAGGCCGGCCGGGAGCCCCCCGCTCCCAGCGAAGATCAACTTGGCAACCCTAAGCCTTACATATAGGTAGAGTGTGTGTGTGTGGGGGGGGTTATTTGCCAGGAAGGGCTAGAGTCAAGATGAGTTTGACACCCTTAAGAGGTCAATGGAGGAGGGGGGGGCCAGAGCTCAAAGGCTTCGTCCAAGTCGCACTCACTGAGGGTGATCTCACTGCTGCTCCTGTTCCGCCGCAGCAGCAGGAACCCCCAGGCCAGGGAGCACGGCCAGCTGTCCTGGACCTCAGCATCCTTGGACCTCCGCTGGGCCAGGGGCTGGAAGTATCTGAACTCCGAGGGGACGGACCCACTCGGAAGCTGCCCATTCTGGAAGCCCCGTGGCAGCACAGAGGCCACGGCCTCTGGGTGGGGCAGGGACGGCGGGGTCCTTCAGCCCTTCTCTCTTGGGAGGCCAGTCAGCAATTCTGGCCCAGATGCCCATTTGGGGCATGGCCGGGGTCGTGGTGGCTGGCTGCGGGGCAGCGGTGCCCTCGAGGTCAGGCTCCACCCCCCAAATCTCCAGGTATTTCCCGACCCAGAGCTGGTAACCCTGGGTATCTGATGGGAAGAATTCCAGGCTTGGCAACTATGCTGAATTCTTCATTTTTAGGATGCCTCTACACTTGTCTACCCAGACAACAATGGTACTTTAGTTGCTGTAGATTTTCCGGGTGAAAGCCTCTCGACAACATAACAATGGTACTGTTCACAAGATCACTGGACCATTGGAATTTTAACGGCCACTCCCTTTAAAAAGTATTCTAATCCTTGAAGTCGGGGTTGAAATGCCTTATTTTCATGGGGGAAATGGATAGCATCTATAAGACTTGAAAACCAAAGCTTCTCTCCTTTCACTCCAGTTGCCAACACGCCTAGGAAAACATGTTCTATCTCTTCAGCAGAAGTTTCTTTCCTTAAAATCTGCCTCCATTCCTGAGGACTGGAAGGTAGCTAATGTCACTCCCATCTTTAAAAAGGGTTCCAGAGGAGATCCGGGAAATTACAGACTGGTCAGTCTGACATTGATACCGGGTAAATCGGTGGGAACCATTATTAAGGAAAGAATTAGTAGGCACATAGATGAACAAAACCTATTGAGGCAGACTCAGCACGGTTTCTGTAAGGGAAGATCTTGTCTCACTAACCTGTTAGTGTTCTTTGAGGGGGTGAACAAACATGTGGACAAGGGGGATCCAATAGATATTGTTTACCTTGACTTCCAGAAAGCTTTTGATAAAGTTCCTCGTCAAAGGCTCCTAAGTAAGCTCAAAAATCATGGGATAGAAGGACAAGTCCTTTTATGGATCAAAAACTGGCTAGTTCATAGAAAACAGAGAGTGAGTGTAGGTGGGCAATTTTCTCAGTGGAGGGTGGTAAGCAGTGGGGTACCGCAGGGATCAGTACTTGGTCCACTGCTTTTTAACTTGTTCATTAATGATTTGGAGATGGGAGTAAGCAGTGAAGTGGCTAAATTTGCGGATGATACGAAGTTGTTCAGGGTGGTGAAAACCAGTGAGGATTGTGAGGCACTCCAAAGGGATCTGTCAAGGATGGGCGAGTGGGCGTCAACATGGCAAATGGGGTTCAATGTGGCCAAGTGCAAGGTGATGCACATGGAGCCAAAAATCCGAAATATAAATACACATTGATGGGGTCTGAACTGGCAGAGACTGAGCAAGAGAGAGATCTTGGAGTTGTAGTGGATAACTCACTGAAAATGTCGAGACAGTGTGTGACTGCAATAAAGAAGGCCAATGCTATGCTGGGGATTATTAGGAAGGGTATTGAAAACAGATCAGCCAATATAATAATGCCCCTATATAAATCAATGGTGAGACCTCATTTGGAATACTGTGTGCAGTTCTGGGCACCACACCTTAAAAAGGATATTATAGCTTTGGAAAAAGTGCAGAAAAGGGCAACTCGAATGATAAAAGGGTTGGAACACTTTCCCTATGAGGAAAGGTTAAAGCGCTTAGGGCTCTTTAGCTTGGAGAAACGATGACTGAGGGGTGACATGATTGAGGTTTATAAGATTATGCATGGGAAAGAGCAGGTAGAGAAAGAGGTACTTTTCTCCCTTTCTCACAATACAAGAACTCGTGGGCACTCCATGAATCTGCAGAGCGGTCAGGTTAGAACGGATAAAAGGAAGTACTTCTTCACCCAAAGAGTGATTAACACATGGAATTCACTGCCACAGGAAGTGGTGGCGGCTACAAGCATGGACGGCTTCAAAAGGGAATTAGATAAGCATATGGAGCAGAGATCCATCAGTGGCTATTAGCCACAAGGTATGGATGGGGCTCTGGGGCAAGTGATGCTCTGTCTTCTTGGTGCTTGCGGGGGGGGTCAACAGTGGGAGAGCTTCTGATGTCCTGGCCCCACTGGTGGACCTCCTGATGGCACTGGTATTTCTGGCCACTGTGTGACACAGAGTGTTGGACTGGAAGGGCCTTTGGCCTGATCCAACATTGGCGTCTCTTATGTTCTCTTATGTTCTTACGTTCTTAACAGAATGTCATTTATCAGAGGCTATTATGCCATGAAAAGTTTCCACACATGAAGCATGTAGCCCGCGTGGTGTAGTGGCTAGGAGTGGTGGACTCTAATCTGGAGAACCAGGTTTGATTCCCTACTCCTCCTCCACAGGAATTCTGTTGGGTGACCTTGGGCCAGTCAGAGCTCTCGCAGGACTCTCTCAGCCCCACTTGCCTCACAAGCTGCCTGTTGTGGGGAGAGGAAGGGAAGGCAAAGCGATTTTAAGTCACTTTAAGGAGAAAAAGCAAGGTAGGGATGCCAGCCTCCAGGTGGGACGTGGGGGTCCCCTGGCATTACAGCTCACCTCCAGAATACAGAGATCAGTTCCCCTGGACTCGGAAATGGATCCTTTACAGGGTGGACTCTGTGGCCCTGTGCCCCACTAAGGTGGATCTCTGTCCTCCCCAGGCTCCACCCCCAAATCTCCAGGTGTTTCCCAACCTAGATTTGGCAACCTTATCCCCCCCCCATCCCCTGCTAGTTGCTAGGGGGGACCTGGCAACCCTCAACCTTCTCTCCTTAGTCAGCCTGCCTGCCTTTCACACCATTCTAAAACCACTGCAATTTGTTTTTAAATTCTGGATGTTCTTGAATTCCTCAGAGGTTGATGAAATGGAAACAGTGTTTTGGGACTGTATTCCATCAGGAGCGCCCTGCTTTATTGGGGAGGGGGCTGAATTCCTCCCCAAAGGAACAAGAAAGTTTTCAGAAGTGATAACTCTGCCTCCATCAACACACCGTCCTCTCCCAGTCATTTTGACTCTAAAGTGGCCCTTTTCTTTCCTTGCTCAAACAAGCAATAGCTTTAATTACAAAGGAAATTAGTAACGGCCAAATGCTCCTTTTTAATTATGCTGATGAAGGCCCTCCAAAACCTCTCCAGCTCTTCAGCTGTTAATTATAGTTTGTCATCCTGATACCTTTGAATACAGATTCTTCCCAAAGAGATTTCTTTTTTAAAAAAATAATAATAATCTCACTCCTTTGCCCATATGCTGTCAAAAAATAAACACAAACAACAAAACACTACTTTGTAATGTTGTGTCCTTAACACCCATGATAAAGCCACACCAGAGCTCAGAGGTTTTTTAAAAAAAACAAAAAACAAAACAAAAACTAGCAGCCTTGTCAGGATTTATTGAAAAGTTGAAGGTCCCTGAGGAAGATTAAATGACTTCATGTTTGAATAAGCAGGTCTTTGGAAGAGATGTGGAAAACTCGTCTTCCCTTGTAAACACGTGCATATTTGGTAAAGCCTTCTTAATTTGATCACTTCATTAATTTTCTTTCTTGGTTCTTCCCAACTTATTACTCACTTTTCACTTTTCTGGCTGGATTTTTACCTCGTTCTTTTAAAGGAGAAGAAATGGCAGCGGCAACGTGGGGGAGGGGCAGGGAGGAGTGGAGCCGGATAATCCAAAGATATTCTAATAGATGATCATAATCAAATCTCACCCTCAGCAACCGGCGCCTTGAAAAGTAAGAAGGCAAAGCAATAAAAATCAGAGCGCTTTTCAGAAACAATCTGGAACTCGATAAGCATGCAAATCCCTTGCCTTAAATTTGAAAAGGAACAATTTCAGCCATTCAGAAGGGCCCTGATTTCCAGATTGCTTGTGCCACAGGAGCCCTCTGAGGAACTGGATGGACTTATTCCTGATGCATAATAGATTGAAAGGAGAATCAGATTCTGATTGGCGGCTGCATTTCAATCCACAGTCTCGGATCGACAGCCTGGCAACGAGCTACCATGTCCCCTGTGATGAACTACCCGTTCCCTTTGTTCGGAGGTCATGCCAGCCCTGTTCTTCTGGACTGTGAAACCCAAGAGGAAAAGTGTGGCACAACATTATGGAATCGTCCAGGGGGGAGCGCTCTTTCAAAAACAGGTCCCTTTTGTAAATGTTACCTCTGTATCCCAACCAACATCAACATCTCAGAAGGCATTTGTGGGGGATTCAGCAACATCAGCTCTTGGATACATTCACGGTTACCAAAAAAAGAAGAAGCCTATTTTTTAGTATTCCCTGTAATTTGTTTTCTGTTTATACTTCATATTGTAAAAGAAGGCAGAGTACTTTTCAAAGCCTTTGGCCTGTATGCCTTGGACATTCTCCCGTTGAATTTTGTCCACTGTTTGCACGGCCAACTTTTGATTTCAAAATCATCATACCTGGTCAGGGACTAGGGTTGCCAGCTCCAGGTTGGGAAATTCCTGGAGATTTGGGGGCAGGAGCCAGAGGAGGGTGGGATTTGGGGAGGGGAGGGGCTTCAGTGGGATATGGTGCCACAGAGTCCTCCTTCCAAAGTGGCCCTTTTTTCCAGGTGAACTGATCTCTGTTGCCTGGAGAGAAGTCGTAATAGCAGGAGATCTCCATCCACCACCTGGAGGTTGGACAACAGTTAGCCTGGGGCAGGCTAGGGGACACAGCCATGGACTTGTGCAAGCAGAGCTACTAGAAAAAGTGTATACATACACACCTGTTGCTTACTTTCACACACACACACACATATATACACACACCCCTGTGGCCACTGTGGGCAGATATAGCGAGTGCTGACATTATTTATTAAATGGATAAGACATTTCCCTCCAGATATTTGGGCACTGCCACCCTGTGCCATGATCCACTGGCATATTGATACAAGATGGTCTTTTTTGTGTGTCAGAGGGCAGTGCCTCATAGCGCACCAGTTAGGGAGACTCTATCTCTTGGCCTACTCACTGGTTTGATGCATTAAGACCTCAATGAGGTGGTAATTTAAACCTGTACCTAGGCCTGAATCATTTCAGAGTGCAGGCTAAATAGGGGCTTAATGCGATTTAGCAGGTGGCATTATTTACCTCCATGTCATGAATTCTTCTGCTGTCCATTTCCTCACATTAAGCCTCTGTTAAAGGAACAGGCCATTTTTCTTCAGGGCAGCTGCTGGTGTGACCCTGGGTCAGTGATAAATTCTGTCAGAGCTGTTCCCTCAAGGGCAGTTCTCTTAGAGCTCTCTCAGCCCCACCTGCCTCACAGGGTGCCTGCTGTGGGGAGGGGAAGGGAAAGGAGACCGTAAGCCGCTCTGAGACTCCTTTGGGTAGTGAAGAGCGGGGCATAAATCCAACCTCTTCTTCTTCCCAAATTCTGTCCTAGCTTTGCCTATGATAAACCAGCTTTCCTCCTCCTCTGGTTCCATCCTGCCCAAAGCCATAGTATTCTAGGAATCAGAAGTAGGGTTGCCAACTCTGGGCCAAGAAATTCCTGGAAGTTTGGGGGGGTGAAGCGGGGGGGGGGAGACCTTGAGGATGCTGCTATCTTAAGAGTTTTTTGTGCTCACAAATAGATATTATTGTGCCTTATGTCCTTTATATACATCACAGTCCTTGAAAAAGTTTGTATTCGAAACGGGTAAATTACTAGAGTCCGTGGGACTAGTGATTGTGATACTGACAAGGTGCTGTCTGAATATTTGTACAGAATGTAAACCTGCACTTTGATGTTTTGTTTGGGTGACACCTATTTTTGATAATATTTGATACCAATATTTATATAACAGTATAGAAAAAGAAAAAAAGCACAAAATTGATTTACCTCGAACATACATCTATTATAGGGTAAAGGTAAAGGTTTCCCTAGCTCGAAAGCCAGTCAAATCCGACTCTAGGGATGAGGTGCTCATCTCCGTTTCCAAGCTGAAGAGTCAGCGCTGTCCGAAGACTTCTCTGTGGTCATGGGGCCGGCATGATTAGACGCCGAGGCACATGGAACGCTGTTATTTTCCCACCAAAGCAGTACCAATTTATCTACTTGCAATTTCTTGCTTTCAAACTGCTAGGTTGGCAGGAGCTGGGGCCAGAGACAGGAGCTCATTCCGTCACGCAGCACTAGGGTTTTGAACTGCTGAATTACTGACCTTCAGGTCTGCCGTTCAGCGTCTTAACCACTTGAACCACTGCTCAAGTACATATATATGTATGTATGTATGTATATAGCACAGTACTATATACATTTGCATACCCACCTGGAGGTTGGCAAACCTAGGTAATGTCATATTGTATGACTATTTTTGAAGTATACTTTTCTTGAAGTACAAAATGTGTTACAGTATCATATACTGAGAGCCAATCTTGAGTAATTTCCGAGAACCAGCTTTAAAACTTACCGAGAATCTTGTCTTCCCACCTGAAAAGGCTGCCCTGCGAATCTCTCCCGTACTCAGAAAGCTGAGAAGTGTTTTAGGCCCTGCTAGTTAAAGGCCTTTGTAACCTAGCTTAAAAAGAGGTCAGGCACAATTCAGACAGGCGGAGCTACAGAGACCAAAACAATAAGAATATTGACACTCGTGAAGCTTTGAATGTTAATAAATGTGGTTGAAGAGGTCAGGGAGGGGGTGGCAGCATGGGGAGAGGAGAACAGAACCTCTTGTGCCCTCTCTTACACACCACAGGTAGGTGACAAGAGGCATTTTGATGCTCCCGGGGTCACTTCTCTGTTGCAGCAGAGTGCCTGTATCCAGAGGGAAAGTACTTAAGAAGCAGTCAATCTCAGCAAGCCTCCGTAACAAACAGACTGTGACAGGTTTTCATTAGCATCTCTGTTTTGTCTGGCTGCAGCTGAAATGGAGCTTGCTTAATCATGTTTAATGTGCCACAAAGACTACAGGCCCCCTTCCCCAAGACGGTGGGGCGTCAGCTTGGGCATCCTTGCAAGGGTGTCAAATATATGGCCCGGGGGCCGGAACCAGCCCACAAGCGACTGGTGTGAGGGAGGGAAGTCAGGAGGCCACGGGGAAGGGGGGGTTAGCAGGCACAAGTGGTGAGATGTATGTGTTGTCAAAGCTGTCAAGAAATAGAAAGGAAATTGCTAAAGGGTGGGCTGAGAGCCTAAATTAAAATAGTGTGTGTGGGGGGAAATGGCAGCAAAGGCCCCTCCCGCCTCCTCTGACCACAGCTCAGTGAGGATTGGAGTAGCCACTATGTGGGCTGGGGGTGTGTGGAGTTGAGTGGCCATCGTTATTTCAAACGGCGCCCATGGGGGGGGCTGGCGAGTGTGGGTGCACAGAGCAGCAGTTAACTAACTAAGGGACAGGGACAGTGGTGAAGAGAGGAGGAGGAGGGCTGGCACGTGGATTGGGAGGCAACTGGGCTGTCCTGTGCATGCCACCTTTCATTACTGTCCATGGGATTTTCTTGGCAAAGATACTGGAGTGGGTTGCCATTTCCTTCTCCAGTGAATCACACTTCACATGAAATGAAGCAAACTCTGGAGCACGATGGAAGAGGGCCTGGCGTGATGTGGTCCATGGGGTCGCAAAGAGTCGGACTCGACTGTGCGACGACTGAACAACAAGAAGTGCATGCCGCACTGAGGGGAAAAGGCCTCCCAGCTTACTGTGCGACTGAACAACAACAAGTGCATGCCGCACTGAGGGGAAAAGGAGTCCCAGCCTCGGGAGCGAGTGGAGAAACAAAGGGAAACGGGGAGCTGATGTCACTGCCACATATCTGAACTGTCACAGAGCCGAGAAGCAGAGTGTTGGGGAGGGGGATGGTGACCTCCCTTCTCCCCTACCTGCTCTCAGCCCGTGAGGGGAAAGGGGCTGCAGGAGGACAAAAAGCACCCCTTGGAGGTTTCGGAAACAGCCTCTCCTGTCAGGCCTTCCCTCAGCCCCACCCCTTCTCTGGGAAATGCAGGAGGAATGAGAAGGGGGGGATCTGGGGGAGCCTGGTTCAGACCCTCCTCCTCCTCCTGATCCAGGACCCTGCCATCTGGGTCACCTGGGGCCAGTTGTTCAGCCTGGCCCACCTGGGTCACCTGGAGCCAGTTGTTCAGCCTGGCCCACCTCAGAGGGGTTTTGGTGGAGTTGGTGGTGGGGTTGGGGTGTGCCTCCTTGAGATCCTCAGAGGTAGAGTCCAGTGTGCCTCCTTGAGATCCTCAGAGGTAGGATGGGGGGAAAGAGGAAACAAAGAGCGAGAGACAGATCGTAGCCGTGCTTGGCTGCTGAGGCTGGGCGTATGGGGGCAGGTGCAGAAAAACTACCTTATTTACTTGCAAGGCCGATGACTCACTTCATAAAAGCGCTGTATAGACAAGTAGCTAATTTGTATGGAAATGTAAGATTACTCCCCTCCCATTATGGTATCCCTTGGGGGAAAACTCATCTTGCATATGATTAATTACAGTTATTGGGGTTCCCCAAAAAATCAATTGCTTTCACTGCTAGGAATCAATTGCTTTTGTTTGTATTTTGAGTAAAAAACAATATTGCTAGTTGGGTTTGCCTGTGTCCTTTCTAAAGTTTATATCTCCAGTACCTGGCATTAGTTTTTACAGCACACATGATTGGGCCCGACAAACTAACATTTATGCCAGGTCCGTCCCTCAAAACAAATGAGTTTGACACCCCTATGGCTTCTGCTTTACCCCCAGGGTACTGTAGGTTTGCCAACCTCCAGGTTGTAGCTGGAGATCTCCTGGGATTGCAACTGATCTCCAGGTGACAGAGATCAGTTCACCTGGAGATAGGGTTGCCAGCTCCCAGATGTGGGGGGGGGCTTACCTGAAGAAAGAGAAAGCCTCAGGCCTCATCACTGGCATCGCACAGGAAGTTATGTCATCACACCAGCAACATCCAGGCAACGCTCTAGTGTCTGGCCAAAAGCTCTATGATAAAACACTGCCATAGAGCTTTTGCCCAAATACCAGAGTGTCACCTGGACGTCCCTGGTATGATGATGTCACTTCTATGAAATGGTGGCTATAAGGCCTGGGCCTTTCTCTTTCTCTGGGTAAGTCCCCTGGCCATCCATCCATTCCATCAATTCATTTTTATTGCTCATAGACCCATAAGTCATAAGCAAATAGGATATAATACAAAATACAACATATATACATACAGTACATTACAATTACAGTTACAATTTCACAAAATTAAACAATTTAGTTACCAAATATATATTAACTGCCTAAAAGAGTCAATTCATTCCCCCTGCCGGCCAGCTGATTGGGGGACCCCCACCTCCATTGGGGGGGGGCTGGCTACCCTACCTGGAGAAAATGGCCACTTTGAAAGGTGGATTCTGTGGTATGACACCCCATTGAAGTACCTCCCCTCCCCAAACCCTGCCCTTCTCAGCCTCCACCCCCCAAATCTCCAGGTATTTCCCGACCCAGAGCTGGTAACCCTAGGTATCTGATTGGAAGAATTCCAGGCTTGGCAACTATGCTGAATAATTCTTCATTTTTAGGATGCCTCTACACCAGTCTATCCAGACAACAATGGTACTGTTCACAAGATCACTGGACCATGGGAATTTGAACTGCTGCTCCTTTTAAAAAGTATTTTAATCCTTGAAGTGGGTGTTGAAATGCCTTGTTTTCATGGGGAAAAGGGATGGTATCTATAAGGCTTGAAAAACAAAGAAGGCAGAATGTTTGAACTGAAATATCCTTATATTGGTCCAGATAAACATTCTTATAAAACCATTTGACAAAAGTTTATACAAAATAACATACAGCAGAAGATTTGTCCATTATAAATTCAGATATATCCGATTTATCAGCTGAGTCTTTAAGTAAGCATAGATTGTAAAGGGAGATTGCTTCAGCACTGCAAAAGGAAAAGATTAATTGTCCATGGAGTTTTTCCCTTTGAATTAATTGGTTTGTTTCAAGGCCGAGTGTATACATCTCCATTTAAGGGGAAAGATGTTTATTTTAGGGAAGAAATAATACTGTGGAAGGGAATGGTTTGGAATAGATATGGTTTTAGATTACAGTGTTTTGGGTGTCCATTTTGATTGGTTACCTTTGGTACAGAATGAATTGTTTTCCTTTTTTTATTTTGTGTGCACCCTAGGTTTTTATATCCATATCCATTCTGGCTTGAATATTATTAGAGTACATATTGTGATGTGCCTTCACAGCTCTACATTGTTTTCTTGTTTTTAATTTCAAAGTAATTAGAAAAACCCAATAAAGCAACTGTTGTTCCTTTGAACACCAAGAGCTCATAAAAAGTTTGGCATTCGGGCCAGGGCCTTTCAAAGGATATACCGTCTGTGCAGAATGGCTGAAAGTATTCTATGCATTTTGACAGCTCATTGGTCACAAACATGACAGTTGCATTCAAAGTGTCTTCTGGGAGACATAATGACTGCGGGGCCCAGCCTAAATGACTTAGTGAGGATTTGTGCATTTAATGGTTGTTTGAAATGTAGGACTGTCATGAGCCTGGGCCTGCGCAGTAGGTTCTAGTGGCTCTAGGAAAACCTGTATTAGAGTAACCAGCAGGCCTACATTTTCCAGGCACCACCTGGACCCTGTGATTGGCTAAATGGGGATCAGGAGGGAAAACTTGCACCAGTAGGGGAGCAGGGAGCGGTGCCTGGGAAGAAGAGATAAAAGGCCTCGCCCAACGTGGGAGGTGGTCCACTCCTAGGGAGCAGAGCTGGTGTGGGGTTGCTGCAGACGGAGGGATTCCTCATCCAGGAAGGGGTGAGTCAGCTTGAAGCCAATCACCAAGAGACATCTAGGGACAGTCTAGACAGACCCGTTAGGGTGTTTTATTTTGTTTGCTGACCTTCCTTTTTTGTTCTCTTTATCCTACATAGTTCTTGAATTACAGTTGTTATTATACCTCTTTAATAATATCGTTTGTTACTCTGCCTGGGTCCTCACGCCTCATTCAGTCACTTATAGGGTGTGACCTGTTGGAAAAGGAGTGAATAAAGGGGTTGGGTGGGTGCTCTGGGCCCTCCCGAGAAGACCTATACCAGACTGGTGGCAGCCACTAGGCAGCTTTTCTAGCCACTGACCGCAACAAGGACATAGTACAAATCTGCAGATGATCAATGGCAGAACACATCCTTTGCATGCAGAAGGTCCCAGGTTCAATTTCTGCCATCTCCAACTAAAAGGGGTCCTCTTTCTGCATTTGCCTGCCACTCCAGATTTTCTCAGTGTTTGAGTCGAGGCAGTTTAAGTCCAGGGCAAAACAACATCCAAATAACCCAAGGCAACAGCAGGTTGAAACCGAGCTGACCACTGAAGGGAGGTAATGTAGGGTTGCCAGGTCCAATCTTCTCCCTGGCGGGGAGATTAGGGGGCATTCCAGGAGGTGATGTGGCCACCCCCAGTGCGATGATGTCACTCTGCATGACATCATCACATCCCTGCTTTTCCCCCTACCATTTAAAGGGGAATTTTCCTTTAAATGGTGGGAGGGAGCGAGGGCCAAGCGCTCATGCCATGCAAGAGGCAAGATCACCTCTTTTTATTTATTGATTGATTGATTTGTATCCTGCCCTCCCAAAGGGTCAGGGCGGCTCACATGCGGCAAAGCCGAGATATAAAATACAATAAAACATGTAACAGAATAACATTTAAAAACACAATAAAATCCATGCTACATCACGGTGCTGTAATCTTCCTATGTCAATTCTTCCAAGATGGGAACAACCACCCCAATTTTGGCGGCCAGCTATTGCAAGGCAGGAGCCAAGGGCCCCTGCATGGGAAGATCAGGCATGTGGGCCCCAGGACCCACTGGCTGCAAGCACTTAAAGAGAGAAGGGAGAGGGGTGGCTGTGGGTGTTCAAGTTGGGGGGTAGGGCTTCCCCCACCAGCTAGCTGGCCAGGTGGTGGGTCAAACTCCCCCAAAGTGGGTAAACCCCACCAGACCAGGAGGTCTTGCAACCCTAAGGTAATGCAATGCAAACCCAGAATAAAAAGATGATTAAAGTCAATTTTAGTGCAGAATGGGGAGGAGGGACTGGATTTAAAAAAAGGTTGAATTCTATTTTATTGCAGACGGGGGGGATTAAAAAGAAGGTTGAACTCGATTTTAGTGGAGAATGGGGGAGGGGAACTGGATTAAAAATAAGGCTGAATTCGATTTTAGTGCAGAATTGCTTGGAGGACACTGCGGTGAACATGGATTAAAAGGAGAGTGCAGAAAGGACCAGGATCTCAGATAGCAGGTGTTAGGAAAGGGGAATTTCTGTTCCAATGTGGGTTTGGTAAAACAGTGGAGCGAAAGCTAGATGCAGAATGGGCCTCTGCCTGAGACCTTGGAGAGCAGCTTTCAATCAAGGACAGAAAATGGTGGTGGCAGCAGATTTATGGCAACCCTGGTCCTGTTCACACTAGGGGATTTGGGCTGGGAGCGGGACAGATCGGGGGCGGAGCAAACCGGCGCGATCACACCACAACATCTGGGAAGTGTAGTGCTTCCGTCCCCGAACCGGCCCTTCCCCGCGAAACTCCGGATCAACTTGGAACCACCTACCGAGGTGGTTCATCTCAATGGTGCACCGCAAACCGGGAGTCTGATCGCTGGCGCATCCTTGCGCCGGCGTGTCCCCGGCTCCTAGGCGAACTGCGCATGCTCCGACATGCGCAGTTTGGCTGGCTCGCCGTCCGATCTGTGTTTTCTCCCCGGCGTCTGATCGTGCCGGGGAGAAAGGCGGCGCGGCCAGGGGATCCGTGGGATCCCGCACGGGATCCGTAAGATCCCAACCCGGCGTCTCAACGTTGGTGCGGCTTTTAAAAGCCACGCTTTTAGAGGCTTTTCCCCTGCCGTGTGGCAGGGGCCCCTGTAGGGTTTTCAAGGCAAGAGACTTCAGAGTGGTTTGCCACTTTGTGCCTCTGAAACCCTGGACTTCTTTGGTGGCCTCCCATCCAAGTCCTAACCAGATCTGACCCGGCTTAGCTTCTGAGATCTGAGGAGCTCAGGCTACCCTGGATCATCCAGGTCAGGGCAAGGATAGACAAACCTGAGGCAGGTACATAGACCAACGGTCTTACTTGGTATAAGACAGCTTCATTTTATTTATACGTGCAAGCGGCCACACACCTGGCACGGGTAGAAGAATAACCGCACTGTGGCCCTTCACTCCAAGATCGTGACCAGCCGCAAAAGGGGTGGAAAGGTGTGTGTGTATCTGTGTGTGGGGAAAGTGCCAGAAAGTCGCAGCTGACTTACAAAGGACGACAGCAAGAGGTTTTCAAGGCAAGCGAGAAGCAGGGGTGGTTTGCCATTCTCTTCCTCTGCAGTGTCTTCCTTGGTAGTCTCCATCCCAGTACCGAATCTGCCTAGCTTCCGAGATCTGACAAGATCGGACTATACCATACGGCCTCCCCCCCCCCAGTGGAAAGTCAAGAAAGGCAAAATAATCCACTGTGGTACAATCTGTACACTTTTTAATCCCGCCCTTATTCTAAGGAGTTCAGAGTGGCATTAAGTGTGCGGACTCTAATCTGGGAGAACCGGGTTTGATTCCCCACTCCTCCACTTGCACCTGCTGGTGTGACCTTGGGTCAGTCACAAGCTCTGGGACAGCTGTCCTTGAAAAAGAGCAGTTTCTATCAAAGCTGTCTCAGCCCCACTGACCTCACAGGGTGTCTGTTGTGGGAAGGGGAAGGGAAAGGAGTTTGTAAGCCGCTCTGAGACTCCGAGTGAAGGGCGGGGTATAAATCCAATCTCTTCTTCTTCTTCTGTCCCTGCTCGAATTTTCTCTTCACAAGGATCATATGAAGTCAAATAAGGCTAAGAAAGAGTAACCGCACAAAAGTCATCCTTCATGGTTGAGTAGGGATCTGGCCCTCCCTGTTCTCCTTGGCTTTAATAACGCTCATCTTGTACCTATCTGTACTTTTCCTCTCCTGCAATTCAAGGTGGATTACAAAAAGCAATTAAAACGGTATTTAAAAAAATAATAATCTAGCAACAAATTGTAAGCACGATTCAGTCCAAATCAGCAACTGCGATTTCAACAGATGATCTGTACATATGTTTTAAGTCTTTCATTTTGGAATCAACGAGGCTTTAAAATGCTTACTTTTGTCTGCTTCGTGTTCTGTATATATGAAGAAGCAAGAAGCAGTTTTGCACAGATCTTTTCACCACAGAGAATGCAGTGACCCAATAGTTAAAACTTTCCCCGTTCCAACTACCTTTTAAATGGGCTTTTCACATTGTCTAAAATCTGAACAAAGAGGAACAGTGCTGCATCTCCTCTGGGAGGTGATTCCAATGGGCTATAAGTGAGAATTCCCTCCACCTCCCAGATACCCAGCCTAATCTTGTGGAATGTTGGAAGAAACTGAATTGGGGGAAGGGGTCTTACAGCAAGAGAGGTCAGGGTCTCAGATATTTTCACACACACACGATGAAACTACATTTATTTATTTATTTATCTATCACATTTATACCCTGCCCTCCCCGCATTAAGTTGACTCTGACTCTTGGCCAATATGAGCGGAGAAGAAAACATGAAGCTGCCTTACACAGAGTCAGACCATTGGTCTTTCAGTTGTCCACTCTGACAACTGGTGGCTCTCCAGGTTCTCGTCACAATATTTTACATCATCCTCTACCTAATTCTTTTTCCTGCAGGTGCCTGGAATTGAACCTGGAGCCTTCTCCCTGCAAAACAGAGACTCTAGATCTGAGCCGTTGCCTCACTCTAAGGCAGTCCACTGAACTTCTGGCAGTGACTCTCTAGGACCTCAAAGACAGGTCTTATGAGCTATGCTACTGGGGTCCATTTCAATTCAAGATACAAGGGACTGAGCACTGGACCTTATGAATGCAAAGCACGGTGCGCTCTAACACCAAGCGATGGCCTCTCCCAGGACTGGAGTAAAGTGTTGGCACCCACAGGCAGCTGCTGAACGCCTAGAACCCCAACAAGATCCACTCTGACACTTGGACCACTGCTCTTCATAGTGTTCTCTCACTCACTTGCTTACTGTGGGCTGTAGACTGGGCAGGCACATGGATGAAGAAAAGGAGAGAGAGGCACAGAAGAGCAAAGGGTCACCCAAAATCCTTGGCAGCGCTTTCTCCTATGCAAAATGTCTTTGAATTTGATATCTGCAAGACCATGCATTCTGTGCATGTGCAGAGTGCCTTTCCTTCCCCACCAAGTAACTGGGATATAGGGAAGAGACCATAAGGCATACCTTCCAACCCAATTTAAACTCCAGCACTCACTTGTTATAAATTGCCCTCTGCCTCTCACTAATATCTGCACAGGCAACTTAGCAGAAGTGGCCTGGTGCTCCTTGAATAATTCATAGGAGTAATCTTTTGCTTTATTATTAGCCCAGCTACACAGCTGGATGGGAGCATCCAGTGACTATAACCAAGGGCAATACATAATGAATTCTGCAATATTTCGCCAATAAATTACTTGGGTTCTTTGTGTAGATTATTCATCCCGCTCTGCTTAATTGGGAAATGTCACAGCTTTTTTAGTAATTCATAGATGCACTATAAATTCATAAAGTAGGGAGGGAGGGTCAGAGAGTCCTAAAAAAAAAAAGAAGGCATTTCATCAGACTGTGTGCAGATACCCATGCGCATGAAGCACAACATGTGCAATAATGACAGTACACAGGACTTGGCTGCCAATGCCTGTTCACATCTGCATTAAGATGCAGGGAAAAATGGTCCACCTCCTTTTAGGCAGAAGGACAGATGGTCCATCCCCACAGCATCAACATTGAGCTGGGCACATTTGTTTCTTTTTTATAAAATGTTCATATCCGGCCTTATCTCCCTGCACTCCGTGGAGCTAACGAAGAAAAAGAAGATGCAAATGCATAAAAGTGGTAAGGCAGTAAACCAGCAAGATAAAAACAGCAGACACACATTAAAAAAAATTAGCATAGCACACAAAATCAAGACATGGTGCACGCGTTCTATGGCACGCAGACAGGTTTCCCTGGCAGGAGGCAGCATACTGAATCTATCCTTGTTTCAACGCCAACGGGATCCTATGATGGAAAGGTCTGCGTAGTGCAGCTGGTCTGGCAATAAGAACGGCTTTGAAAATC
>NW_015167614.1:85777-99924 GCF_001447785.1 Gekko japonicus
CTACCAGTGGGGCCAGATCTTTTTCGGTGGTCACCCCATATTTGGGTAACGTCTTATTGGAGGAGACTAGTGCCCTGCAGGATCTAGTTAGGTTCCACAGGAAATGCAAAACTGAATTCTGTGGACAGGCTTTCACCTGATGGCATTTATATCAGCCAGTCTCTGTTCAGCTTGTTATCAGGCACCTTTTGTTATGGCCTCCATCCAACAGAGGATTGACCAACCAGAGCTTTTGTTGTTGTTGTTGTTTGAAAGCGAGCCATAGACGTGAGCACTTCAAAAAGCCTTTCAGGGACTTGATGCTCTGTTTCATTAATGCCTACCTGCTTTCTTTTTATTGCTCACCAGTACCTGGGAGTTTTTATATGTTTACACAGCACCCGGCTGTACTTTTACTGTTTCATTATTTTGCATGTCTAACTTGCTGTAAAAGTGGTCCCAGAGCAGCCACTGAAGTCATGCAATGCAGCCACAGAGCTGGAAATAAAGCAGATCTGGGTCTCGTCAGAGCCTGGATAGGAAGGGACATCATCACCACTACCCTACGACGATCCAGGGACTCTTTCCATCTCAATGGTAAATATCCTAAGGTTTGGATCAATTCCTAGAGTGTCTCAGGGGCTGTGACTTTGTTCCCCCTTTCCCATTTCCCCCTTGCTGCTCACTGGGTCGCGCATGGGTGATGGAGGGCAGGGGCGGGTGTTCGCCCATCACCTGCCAACCCTCCAAACTCACGTCAGGAACCATGGAAGGTTAGGAGGCTCAAGGCAGTCAGGACGTGATGAATATTGCATATGAATCACGTAGATACTAATGCTAAAACCAATTTGTGCAGCTCAGTAAGGGTGGCCATTATGTGCTTTAAGTGTAATATATCGTTAGGCTGTTGGCAACCATTCACAAAACAGAAACAAAAGGGAAAACACATTAGCCTATATCTGTTTGCTCAGAAATAAACTTGGCAGAGTAAGGGAACTAAGAAAAAAAAGGAGAATACACCATCACACTGATTGTTTCTTAGAGAAAGCGAAATAGCAGGGATTAAGAGCATTTTGTTACAGAGATCCCCGGTTTTCAACAAGCAACTTTAATCTTTAGAAAACAGGGCTGGTGGGAGAGAAGAACTGTCCATTGTTTGTTTTGTGCTCCACTCCCCCTACCATTAGAGACAGATCTCTTGCTATGCTTGGCTTCTGATAAAGGCATTTCGCTCGCCCTGGGGTCCGCGCAGACCATTTGCTATGCTTATGCAGTTGGGCCTACCTTCCTTCGCTCCAATTTGCGGACACCACAGTTTCTCCACCATCAAGCTGACGCCAGCCCAGCCATTTATTTAATCAGCTGCTTGCCCCATGAAACTCTAGTGGGATTTGCTTCTAAGGGCCAAGATAGATGTGACAATGTCCTCGTGGCCGCCATTTAAAAATGCCGTGAAGGCACAATCCTGATCCTCAATGTGCTTTATCATGTGCCGAAAGGGCTGCATATACACCCACCACAGCTGTTTCAGAATTTGAAAAGGCTGGGGGGGAGGGGGGCAAGAGCACCACAACATGGGGGTGAAATGGAGTTTTGGCCAAATGTTCAGGCAGCATGGGTGATGTGGTGACATCACTTCTGGTCATGCCGGAAGTGACATCATTAGATTACCAGCGAGCCCCCCCCCCCAGGTCAGTCTCCCACCTGGTGCTGGCAACCCCAACCTTAGTAGGAGTGGGCAGTTAGATCCTCGTGAGCCTGGTCTGTTTCCAAAGGTGAGGACAGGCTGTATGCATCCTAGTAAATTAAAATGCAATCCCAAACAGGGTTGCCAGATCCTTGACTCGTGAGGACAGGCTGTATGCATCCTAGTAATTAAAATTCAATCCCAAACAGGGTTGCCAGGTCCTTGACTCTTGCCAGTGGGGGGTGGGAGGAAGCTTTCCAGGAGTAAGGGGCAGGGCGACGTCACCACGCGCGACATCCCCAGCATGATGACATCGCACGGAAGTGACGTCGTCATGCCAGGGATGTCACGCGGTGATGCTCCGGTATTTTGGGCAAAACTCTATGGTCACCATAGAGTTTTGCCCAAAATGCCAGAGCACTGACGTGCGACGTCCCCAACATCATGACGTCACTTCCACATGACGTCATCATGTTGGGGACGTTGCACCAGAGCCTGGCTGTTGGGGATGGGGGGGGGGCTGGCAATCCTAATCCCAAAGAAAATACATGACTTGTATAGAAGGGTAGCAGACGTTCCCCATTCAGGGCTCATCCCCCCACAAGGGTTCCCAACCTCCAGGTGGTGGCTGGAGATCTCCCGCTATTACAACTGACCTCCAGGCGACAGAGATCAGTTCACCTGGAGAAAAGGGCCACTTCGGAAGGTGGACTCTATGGCATTGTATGCCATGGAAGTCCCTCCTCTCCCCAACCCCCCCTCCTCTGGCTCCACGCCCCAAAACTCCAGGTATTTCCCAACCCGGAGCTAGCAACCCTACTCCCCACTTCAACCAAAGCTCTGTCTCTTTCCATGTATGAGAGCTCAACTGTTCCTTTCAAAGCTAAACTCTATTCCCAAGCACAACACCAAACAGGGGGAACCAAGCTGCAGGTGGGGGCCTGGGGTTCTCCCTGAACTTCAACTGAGCTACAGAGATCAGTCCCCTGAAGGAAATGGCAGCTCCAGAGGGTGGGCTCTGTGGCATCACACACCTCCTGGGCACCTTCCCCTCACTAAACCCCATCCTGCCAAGGCATCATCCCCAAATCTCCACGAATTTCCCAAGGTGGAGGTGGCAACCCTAAAGCAGGGCAGGCAGGCAGCAGCTGGATTAAGAATGGGCTGTACATCTCCCTCTCGTTTAGCCATCAGCCTTGTCTACAACAGCAGACTTTTTTGGCCTGAACATCAGTCCTCCTCACCTACCCCCCCCACCCACATGCTTCCAGAACCCATGATCCCCAATCACATCAAAAGCACCAATCTCAACAAGGCCACAAAAGGGCTTGTAGAGTATTGGCCCAGCCAGCTTCCCATAGTGGGAAGTCTCCTTAGCAAGAGTAGTTTCACTTTCTGGTCCAGTATGTCACTTGGTAGCAGCCAGTGTAAGGTTTCCTGCTGGTGTATCTTTCTGGTACAGTAAACTGTGGGTTATATATCTTCTGTGTGACCTCATCTTCATGATTTTACCCTTGGTTTTCTTCCCCAGGAGCTCTCACCGTGTTTCCAAAGTAATACTTTGCTATGTCTTCGTTCCCTTCCTGCCTGCAGATATAAGGGCTGGGATGTGGCTAGAGGCATGAGACCTTGTTCCCAAGCCAAAATGGCTCTTGGCTCACAGACTAGAGATCTACAACAGCCTGTCTAGTGAAGCAGGACCCTCCTAGGATGCATTTAGTTGTGTTTGTTCGTTCAACAACAGTCTGTTCTTGAGTGGTGGCCTCCTCATACCTCTGGAGCAGCCTCCCAGAAGAAGTCAAGCAGATGGGTTACCACTTACCTAGTAATGGTGGGAAGTCTCCTGCAATCAACAGGAGATGGGGAGTGGGGCCATGATGGATTCACTGCCCCCAACTGGCCTGAAAGGCAACATGATGATGTTACTAGGAAGTGACATTGTCACATGACCAACATCATGAGGCAATGGTCTAGTTTTCGGACAAAACTCTTTGGTAAAATTGCCTACAAACCATAGAGTTTTGCCTAAAAACTAGAGCGTCACCCCCACAGCGTGACATGATGACATCACTTCCGGGTGACTTCATCGTGCCACACGCAGCAGAAGATCCTGGCAGGAAGCCTGGACCAGGCAACCCTAGCCTAGGCAGAGGGTCCGACTGGGTGTTACTCTCACACACAATACTGAGGATTGTGCCACCTACCCTTGGGGGGGGGGTGTTCCTTACCACATAGTAGCAGTGGTTGAGTTAGGTTAATTCACAATTTCACAGACTGGCATCTCGACCAAACTTTAAACATTCTTTTCAGTCCCCTCTTGATAGCAGCCATCAAAAATGGGTCGCCAACTCAATCTTTCGCAACAGAGCATGTTGTCAGATTCCCTTCAATTGAATAGCCTCAGCAGCAGGCTTAGCAAAATCCTCCGCACACGTTCATTTGGGAAATATGAAATCCCCTACAAAAGATGCAAATGCTATAAATCCCGCGGGTTCTCAAACCACACTACACTGCACTTTGTTAAGCAAAAGCGGCAGGGAGGACACACAAGCTGAACTCATATTCCCACCATTAAAATATCAAAAAAATAAAATGGACTGGTTGGACATTGGTGCTTTTAGCCTGGGGAATGACAATAAGGGAAGATCCTTATGGGGCCGAATGCACATTTTGCATGTAGACGGTCCCTGCTTTGAACCCAGGCGTCTCCTCTCAAAAGGATCCCTTAGGGAGCAGGTGCTGGGAAAGACCTTCTCTGCCTGAGATCTCAGAAAGGCCTTTTCAGAGACTGACTCAGTCTTAGGCAGTTCCATTCACTCAAGAAATGAGTAGGCCAGACCTTACTAAGCACAGATATCAGGGGCTGGTGGGGTAGCTGCTGATGTCATCATCAGGGAAGCAAAGCATCTGCCGCCCATCATTTTTCAAAGGTACATTTCCCACACAAGCAGACCTATGCTGGTGCTATGTGGCCTCTTCATATCGTTTAGGGCCAGTGCCTTATCCAGCACTGCTCACAAGCTGCTATAAATACCTCAGTTTCCCTAGCAGAGCAAACAGCAGCTAGAAGCGGGCAATTTAGCCTGGGGAAATGACTTGCTGGGAGGATTTGAATACTCCAGCACCCACATTGCTTCCGTGATTCAACATAGGGTTGCCAGCCAGTGGCTGGCACCCGGCAGGAGACTGGAAAGACAGGAACATTGGGAGGGGAGTGCCATCATGGTGGCAGCATGATGGCATGACGTCAGTTCCAGGGTAAACCCACAGGTGACATCATGTCGCTCTAGGAGTCAATGGAAACACTATGGTTTTTAACTCAGGAGTTTCTGCTGAATCCTAGAGCAACATGACATCACTTCCAGGTTTGCTCTGGAAATGATATCACGCTGTTGACGTGGTGGTGATTTCTGGTTTATTTGTCCTTCCACCAACCTACTGAGAGATTAGGGGGGGGGCAGATGCTAGCAGACGATCCCCTGCTGTATTGGGACACCGGGCATCCCTAGACTTCCCCCACAAAAATTGCATTTAGTTTTTTTAAAAAGATGTAAGGCATAAAGCTCTTTAGCCTGGCTCCAGTCTTGAAGTGACAAATCAAACCCAGTCATTCAGGAGCTCGGTTTGTGGCAGAGGATTACACGGAATGCTTTGTAACATTTGAACATGGTCCAAATAAATTTTCCACATAAGGGAGAGAATCTAACAAGTGGCAAAGCGACTGTTCCTAGTCGAGGCAGAGGGGTTCCGATGTACTCACACTAAGCAGAACTATGTATATTCTGGGGTTCCGAGCAATCAACTGAGAAAAACAAGAAACTGGGTGCTCGATACCGAACTCAGCTGAGAATTTAAGCTTGTCTTTTCAAAAAAGAAAATTCTAATCCTTACGCTTTTTAACATTTATTTCTAGGATTCGTATCCCTACCCGTTAAAGCTGTCATCGCCATTTAAAAAATAATTTGAAATGTTCAGGCATGTGACTCCCCCTCTCTCCAAAAAATTGCCGTCAAGAAAACATTTCTAATCACTAACCAGCATCTAAACAACTCAAACCGAGAGCCAAGGATGGCGGAGTTGTTCCGGTTCCCTTCCTCAGCCGGCCATCTCTGTCGGTGCTCAGCCACCCATACGCATAGCCATCCTGCTTCATGTGAAAACCCATCCATATCCATAAGCACTCAGCCAGCCGACGACACGGCAACTGTCTTCCTGAAAAAAGGAAGGTCTTAACTATCTTCCTAAAGGAACAGCTGGCAAAAAACCTTAGAAGCCAGATGGGTGGCTGGACAAGTTTTTTACCCCCATTAGTCAGAGATCTTATTTATTTGCTTCTTTTATACTCCATCTTTCCCCCCAAAGTGGGTTGCATTGTTCTCCTCTCCTCCATTCTATCTTTGCAACAACAACCCTGTGGGGTAGGTTAGGCTGAGAGAGTGTGAATGGCCCAAGGCCACTGAGTCGAACTTGGGCCTCCCAGATCCTAGTCCAACACTCTAACCACTACACCACACTGGCTCTCCGAAGCGCCTTATCCCTGAGCGCTGGTATAGCTCATTGGCTAGGAGAAAGAACTACGACCAGAAGTTGAAATCCCATCTCAGCCCCAAACTCTGCCAGTGACTTTAAGCAAGCTGCTAAACCCTCGCGCAGTCCCCCTCTGCAAGATCCACTATACACTGGCCTACCTTGCAGGGCTGTTGTAAGGAATGCTACGACAATACTTGGGAAGAGTAGATTTATGTCCCTTCAACTGTCCACTAGCACTTGTGCATGGAATATGGTTTGTCACACTTGAACGGACAGTTGCTCAGAGTGCACTGATTGGTACATTCCTTGAATATCTTCCTCTATCTCTAGCTCTTTAACTCACTTGATGGTCTGTTTTGTTCACCCAGAACTAGCTGTCAAGTGCAGGCAGAAGCTAGTATAGCAGCAGTGACGAAAAGAGCCTGAGACTAATTAGAGCAGTGGTGTCGAACTCATTTGTTATGAGGGCTGGATCTGACATAAATGAAACTTTGTTGACTTCCAGTTTATGGCGACACACTCGCGGATGCATCTCCCGGACCTCCCGGGGATGTGATTTGCACACCAGTGGATAGGAGAGGGGGCGACTGGTCGCCACCCTCCGGGAGCCTTAGCAAAAGGCTCCTAACTATGGGGCTTTTGAGGGGTAGCCTCTTCTCCAGCACATTGCTGGGGAATTGAGGTGCCCTTCCGCCCTGATGGTCCTGCCGCTGAGTGTCGGTATGGAACTAGAGCCGCTGACTGGGACAAGCGTCGGAGATTGGGCGTTTGAAATGTATTCCGAGCAAGGTCGAAAGACCAACAATGAACTGTGAGTCAAGTTAAAGCAAATTATGGGATTATAAAAAGAAAGCACCCCCCCCTCGGGGAATGGCGAGAAAAGCGAGCGGGGGAGGGGGCCCTCCCATACGCAACAACAAAAAAGCGATTTAACGGGGGGGGTGAAGGCAAAAGCAATGAAATCTGTTTTGAGAGACTTACCAGAGTGTTGATAAGCGTATGGGCGAATTTCAGAGACTTTAGCAACTTTTTCTAAAAGTAAACAATGCATAAAGATGGCGGGGAAGAAGCCGGGGAGAGGCAGACTAGCAAAAATGAAACTAGCGGGGAGCATGAGCTCCCGACCGGAAGAGACCACTGAGTTCTCTAAACTGTTGGCAGATTCCTTGCGCCCTCTGCTGGAACAGATAACTAATGTCAATCAACAGCTCAAAACTTTAAATGATAACTTTGCAACTCAGCAGCTCCAATTGACTGAAACTGCAAAGAAGACGGAGCAAACAGCTGAGAAAGTTAAGGAAATGGACGCTAATGATAAAAAAAAGTTAAGAAAAGGGTAAAAATGCTGGGGGAAAAGCAAGCTTCAGACGAATCTCAACTTCTACAATTACAAATGGAGAAAGCAAATTTGATCCTCAGATTTCAAGGTAAAAGGTGAGAATCTAAAGCAACTGCTGAGTGAACCATTAGCCCAAGTTACAGATTTAAAAGCGGAATATCTTACAAGCAAAATGGATGTGGTCTATAGGGCCTATTCCGTTTACATTAAAAAAAAAATAATCTGCCTGGGGAGATAGTAATCAGATTCTCAAAGAAACACGTGAGGGATTTAATCCTAAAAGCAACTATGGAAACACCCTTGAAAATCGGAGACAACACCATCAGGATTCTTAAAGACATACCATTTGAAATGACAAAAGAGGAAGAAATATAAAGACTTGGTGCTTTTTCTACAAACAAACAGCATTGCCTACAGATGGTCAATTCCAGAAGGCATCATTTTCAAATTACACGATAAAAAAGAAAAGATTGACTCCGTCTACAAAGCACGTGAATTCCTGAGATTGCAACTGGGAGAGACAGCTGAGGACGTTAAGGGAGAAGAGGACAGCAAATCTAGTGGTGAATTGGACTCGGGGTCTTTCGATGAGGACTCTGCTTCTGATAAAGGGGCGGCCGCCCCCAAACAAGCATACCAGCTGAGGATAAGAAAAGATAAAACAAAGTAAAGGTTGAAGGACTCTGAATTGTGCCTTAAACTTTTTATTATAGAAGATGCTCTTGAGGTTTTCTTTAAACAGTTAAATCAATAGATAACAAGAAATATAATTTTGCATAATCTACTACATTCAATGTAATTTTAGCAATGTTAGATTAATACTTTTACAAGCTGATGTGATGATCTCCCATTCTTGAGGTTTTAGTTATTAGTGGTTAACTTTTCTTTCTCCTTAGATGTAGTCCCCTTCCCTATTTTTTCATTGGAGTTTGTAGTATATTAAAAAAATACAATAAAAAATCCCCTGGGGGGGGGCATTAAAAATAAATAAATAAATAAATAAATGAGACTTTGTTGGGCCAGGCCATGTGTGTCATAAAATGTAATGCCAGGTAGCAGAGATGTAAACTTTATAAAGGACACAAACACAAAGGTTTGTTTTTTTAACTTAAAATAAAAACATGCTTAAAACATTAGTACTCTTGCAATATTTTGTTTATTTAACGGTGTTTGATAACTGACACCTCTTGCTCTGAACTACTGCATCAAAATGTCTGTGCTGTTGCAATCCTGAGTATGCTGTTCAGGTGTGTATCTATAAGCTGCAAACCTACAATGAGACAGCAGCAACAGAACTGGAAGAAGAAGCAGAAGACAGCCAGTTCCACTGCAGGCCTGATAGAAGCCCTCCTGATCTGGCCCCCGGCCGCATGTTTGAATTAGAGCAGTGGTTCTCAACCTTCCTAATGCCGCAACCCTTTAATACAGCTCCTCATGTTGTGGTGACCCCCAACCATAAAATTATTTTCACTGCTATCTAAGACCATCGAAAATTTGTGTTTTCCGATGGTCTTAGGCAAGCCCTGTGAAAGGGTCGTTCGACCCCGAAAGGGGTCGCGACCCACAGGTTGAGAACCGCTGAATTAGAGGCTCTTGGCTCATGTCTGCTTCACGGCCCCTTTTTCAGTTCGCTGTAGAAAGAGCATCAAGGGAAGTCACTTGCAGAGGCAAGGATAAGCTGTGCCCACTCCTCACTAGTAGCCCATATAGGCCCAAAGAGGAGTGGACTGGCCCTTTAATTTACTAGGAAAGTCACCAGGGGGTCACCATTGGGGGGGGGGGGTTGTCACTGGTAGCCCTCAAGCAAGCTAAGCCAAGCAGAGCTAGCACTGTTGCAGGGGCCTCTCAGAGCAGATCCAGAATGGGACCGTGCACAATGGGTTCTATGCCCCTTGTTAGCAAAGCAGGCATCAGCATATCCTGAGGGGCTACCAAGGCCCAGAGCTTCTGGTGGGGCCCACCAACACCGACTTCCTGCCCACATGCCTGCATTGCCAGCTGCCTGTGTGCCTTTCTCCCCCAGTTTGGTGTAGTGGTTTGGCGTCGTTGTTAAGAGCAGCAGGACTCTAATCTAGAGAACCAGGTTTGAATCCCCAGTCCTCCACATGAAGCCAGCTGGGTGGCCTTGGGTCAGTCACAGCTTTCTCAGCCCCACCTGCCTCACAGGGTGTCTGTTGTGGGGAGAGGAAGGGGAGGTGATTGTAAGCTGCTCTGAGACTCCTCTGGGTAGTGAAGGGTGGGGTATAAATCCAATCTCTTCTTCTTCTTCCATCTGCTTGGCGTTCTACTACCCATGCTCCCTGCCACATGAACCCCCCAGCATCACTGGGGAAGGACGTGTGGGTGGTGCAGAGTGGTGGTGTTTGGGGCAGCGACAGCAGTGGCACCGCCCAGTCCCAGACTGCCCAGTGCCATTGGAGAAAGGGCATGTGGGAGGGCTCACAGACAGGAGGAGGATGCTTAGGCAGGTGGGTGAAAAGGAAGGTACCAGTGGGGACCTGGTGGTGGGTAGAGCAGGGGAGAGGGACCCTGAGCACTTTCTGCTCTGGGCTCTCCAAAACCTGGAACTAGCCCCGCGTGTGAGCACTGTCACCGCTCAGGTCTGAGCAAAGATCATAAGAGCGTATGAAGAGCCCGGCTGGGTCAGGCCAGTGGTCCATCCACTCCAGCACCCTGTCCCACATCGTAGCCTGCCAGTTCCTCTGGAGGGCCAATAACAGAGCATAGAGGCCTTCCCCTGATGCTGCCAGCACTGGGACTAAGAGGTTCACTCCCTCTGAATGTGGAGGTTCCCTTGAGTCACCATGGCCAGTAGCCACCAATAGTCCTCTCCTCCGTGAATCTATCTAATCCCTTTGAAAACTGTCGATGCCTGTGGCCACTGGTGCACCACTATCCTACAGCACTACAAGGGCCGCTAGACTCAACCTTCTCTAGCACCACTGTAATATCAAAATCCATCCCGGGACCAAAGAACTGTTATCTCCGTTAACTATCTTCCAAAAGCACGGAGCCTTCCAGAAGGCAGCAAGGTAAACAGCGAAAGGAATGAGCCACAATTCTACCATGAATTGCTAATCAATTGTTAATAGGCAGAAAGATCTATTTAAGGAAGTTAAAGTGCCCCAGAAAGGGAGAGATGCTAAACGCAGGGCGAACTCAGGCTTCATCAATGAATTGTTAATCCACTCCCAGGGCAGCTAATTAATTGATTAAAAAGTTGATAGTTGGAAGGCCAATTTAGTGGCGTCAAAAGAAACGTGCAAGGGGAACGGAACAAGCAGGCCGGTTTAAAAGGCAGACTTTTTAAAAAAAAAAAAAAGATACCAAGTCATTATTTCTTCGTTAAGTCAAAGGCATTAGTATGCTGACGTCCCACACTGCCGTACCTCTCCATTTATTCCAGACCAGATCCTGCATATTCAGTGTCTGCACATTAGTCAGACGCCCATGGCTTGATAGCGCCAACATCATTTGGCTGTATTTAATTGGGTCTTTACTGTCAAAATGGCGGCTTGCCCCAATGACCTCTGCTGATGGGACACTGCCCTTGGACTGTTCTAGAACCCACTGCAAAGAAAGACATGAGGGGAAAATGAGGATACGCTGGAGCTCCCCGAAATCCTGCTTGAGGAGCATATAACTGCAATGATCCCTCTCTCCAAAGTCAGGAATTCCAAATAAATAAGTCTTCTATGTATGCACTGGGAAGGATTGGGATTTTATTAACCTCCCCTGGCCCAGCCTCAGCACAAAAGGAATAGCTAGACCTGAGTCCAGCAACACCTTAGAGACCAAGAAGATTTTGAGGGTAGGAGCTTTCGAGAGCCAAAGCTCCCTTCGTCAGATATGAGTTGGAATGGCAATCTCCGAGTCTTTCTATCCCAATCAGAAGGCTGGAGGGTGTTGCAGAGAAACAAATCAGAATGCAGAGGTACAATGTGCATTTCAATCAGCTTGATCAGAGAAGAGGAGAACTGCTGAGGGGCAGAAAATAAGCATCTGGTGGTACCGGACATGACTCTAAACTGTTCTACTGTAGACCAATATGGCTACCATCTGAAACTATCAATGCAAGAGGAAGATGCTTCAGAAGGAGAGGAAGACACCTTGAGGGAAGACAGTTGAAGCTCCTCAAAGGGAAAAGGGGTCTTTCACAGTCTCTCCACTGTGCCCAGCAACTTTGTGAAGTCTGGAAGGACCCCAGGGGGAAGCCTTCTCCAACAGCTGACTCCCACTCAAGACCTTGTAGAACAGACAATTCAGACCCCCCCCCCAAGTGGACACCTCCAGCACCTTCAGAGTCTCCCTGGGGACCCCAGGAACAAAAGAGTTGGCGACCCGGAGCTAAAACCTGGACCCAGTAAAGAAGCACATGCTTAGCAGCTTGAGGGATCCCTCGTTCTAGCCTCACTCAAGAGGAAAGCACAAACCCAATGAAGGTGATGGCATTTTTAATTATTATCAGGGCTTTTTTGGTAGAAAAAGCCCAGCAGGAACTCATTAGCATAATAGACCACACCCAACAGCAGAAACTCATTAGCATATTAGGCCACACCCATGGCAATACAGCTCATTGGCATATTAGGCCACACACCCCATGTTACCAGAAGTGTGGTCATCCAGCCACACCCACCTTTTTCTTCTTATTCTGTTTACCTTGTTTGTTGTCAAAACCCTGGGCTTTTTTGTAGCAGGGACCCCTTTGCACGTTAGGCCACCCCCCCCCAATGTAGCCAATCCTAAGGAGTGTCTGCTGTTGGGTGTGGCCTATTATGCTTATGAGTTCCTGCTGGGTGTGGCCAACTCGGGAGCCAGCCGGAACTCCGTTCCTGTGCGTTCCTGCCCAAAAATAGCCCTGACTTACTTCATTTATAGCCAGCTTCTCAACGGGGAGTCAAACTGGCTGACATCATTCTCCTCTCCTCCATTTTATCCTCACAATAACCCTGTGAGGTAGATTAGTCTGAGTGTGTGACTGGCCCAAGGTCACCCAGATGCTAGCGCCACACGCTAACCGCTATACCACACGGGCTCGCAGTAGATTCAGAATGGACCAAAGGAAACACTTCTTTAGTCAACAAGGGATGAAACTGTGGGATTCGCTGCCAGAGGATGTTGCAAGGGCCAGAGGCATAGACAGCTTTAAAAGGGGATTAGATAGATTCATGGAGGGTCAGTCTATCAGCGGCCACTGGCCATGGTGGTTAAGGGAACCTCCGTATTCAGAGGCAGTGAGCCTCTGGGTCCCAGTGCTGCCAGGAGGCAACATCAGGGGAAGGCCTCAGCCTCTATGCCCTCTTGTTGGCCCTCCAGAGGAACTGGTTGGCTGCTGTATGAGATGAGATGCTGGACTAGATGGGCTAGAGAATTTCGGGGGGAGGCACGGAGGGGGCTCTGCTTACATCACACAAAAAATAAAATAATAAAATGCATCAAACTTTGATAGGAAACTACTGTCGCTATTGCATAGATTTCAATCCCCCCTCCACCCCATTTCTCTGTCTGAAGTTAAGCAAGAAACTCGGCATGAGCAATCTCTTTCCTACCAGCCTGCTTGTAAGCCGTTGCCAACAAAGTACCTCTTCGGCCTTTTGAAAACATAAACCAGCAGCAAGAACTTCACCCGACGGCCATTTTCCCTCCTTGCACTCCCACAGTCCCATATCAGCCAGGAGGAGGAGCCTGCCGGAGGCGGAGCCCGGGCCACATTTGGCTGGGAACAGAAAGGGACATTCAGAAGACATAGCCTTTTGGAAGTTCAGAAGACAAAGCCTTTCAGGCCTTCCCAACTTCGGCTGAGTGAGGTGACACGCAGCTGCAGGCCTTGCCGGGGTTGGGAGTCGAAGCCGAGCAGGCCGGTTGGCTGTTTTCAAGCAGAGGAGGAGGAGGAGGAGTGGCAGCAGCAAGGGAAGGGAAGGGAAGGCAGGCAGAAAAAATGGTGGGACGGGCTCTCAGATCCGGTGCACATTAAAAATCCAGGAGGGGGCATCACCCCGTACGCCCTGCACTAGCTATGGCCCTGCACTGGTCTGAGCCAGCAGGGCTCTACTTATCTTCTTAAATGTCCAGATCTTGGCAGGATCTGCCTCTTGACCTAATTCTGGCTACAGGAAAGGGTAGCGGGCCCTTAACTACAGTGGGGCCTCTCAGGGTTCGGCATCCCGACTGCCAGGGCCCCCAACGTCCCACCCAGCCCAGGCCCCCCCAACAGCAAGAGGGAGAGGACAGAGTTCTTGCGTTTGATTTGCATTTGGTTCCCGCAGGGCTCTACTGGTAGCAGGAGCTCCTTTGCATATTAGGCCACACACCCCTAGTGTAGCCAATCCTCCAAGATCTTACAGTAGCCCCAGTAAGAAGAGCTCTGTAAGCTCTTGGAGGATTGGCTACACTAGGGGTGTGTGGCCTAATATGCAAAGGAGCTCCTGCTACCAGTAGAGCCTGTGGGCTGGCAAACCGTTTGCGAACGGAGGGTGCATTGTTTATTCTGGCTGGGGTGTGTCCCACAAGAAAAAAGTTTGGATAATGGGTGCCCCACAAGAAAAAAAATTGCCTCACAAACCAAAAAATCCTGGCTACGGCCCTGAAGGGTAGGGCTATCAACTCCCTTTA
>NW_015167614.1:100945-122341 GCF_001447785.1 Gekko japonicus
CCAGCTGTAAGGAACATCATACCACCACGGCCTCAGATAGACACTGGAGAGCACACATCTCACCACACCAAATAGCACAGAGAAAAGAAACCCTGCCCCACCAAACTGTCCCCCCCCCCATCTGTAGTTCTGCAGTTCTGCCTGTAGTCGAGTTGCGACTGAAGGTGAACTCTGAAGACTGGAGCCTGCCGTTCAAGGAGGGCAAGGCAGCAGAGCCAAGAACCATCACTAGAGCAGTGGGGCAGCCACTGGGGCCATTCCACACAGTTCGTAGCAATGGAACCCTGGTTCCCCCCCAAATGTATATTCCCACTGGGAAAAGCAGCCAATCCTGGAGCCTCAGCCGATCTATTTTGTATGACATGTGCGTTTTCCAGCTCCTGTCTGTGGCATTCGCACTTCACATGTTTAGATGTACATTCCAACAAATCTCGTAGGTACGTGCATTTAAAATGTAATGTGTGAACTGCAAACCAAAATCCCACGTTTTGCAACCTTTGAAGCAAATTCGATCCTAAAGCTCAATACGTCAGGAGCTTCTCAAGGGGTTCTGCCTAGTTCATTTTTATCTCTCCTTTCCTCTTAGGAGCTCGGAGTGATGTGCATAGTCTTCCTTTTCTGGTTTTACCTGCACAACAACCCTGCAGACCAGCGGAATCGCTCTGTGTATTCCAAAGTAGCAAAGTCACTGCCCGGATTTCAGCCACAACCCAGTGGGGTGGCTGGAGGTTCTTCCTCAGGTAATTCAGAGAGAAGCCAAAGAAAACTTCTTTGAGACGAGCATAATTTCTCAGTATTTCCTCCCCCATCAACCTCACCCTAACTGGGCTAATTCAGCTCTCTCTCAATTTTTAAAGAAAGGTTCATCACTCCCCTTAAAGCCTTGTGCAGACGGCTAAAATCTCAGCATAATCAACACATGGAATAGAGATTATGGCAATAGTGCTCTGGCCCACTAGTGTCAGGCATTGGTTGTACCTCATGCACAGAGCCTTCTCTCGTGCAGGTTGTATACTCATTGTCTCTTCCTGCATCATCTGGTGCAGGGTCTGTGTGTATTTTGTGTGTGTGTGCATGCGTGCTTGCGAGCCTGGAAGTCATGGTGACCTCTGGTGACCTCTAGTGGGGCTAGGACGTTTCAGAGAGGTGCCTTTGCTATTACCTGCCTCTGCCACCTGGCCCTAGTATTCCTTGGGAGTCTTCCTTCCAAGTACTCGCCAGGGTCAGCCCCGCTTAGCTTCTGAGACCTGATGAGATCAGGCTTGCCTGGTCTATCCAGGGCAGGGCATGCAGGGTCTGTGTGGAAGAGCTGGCTAGGGCAAGGAGATCAGGGGCTAGTCCAGCAGGCATCATAACAGCCCTGCTAGAACAGACTAACGGTCCATCTATCCAAGCATAATTTCCTACAATGGCTAACCAGGTTCCCCAAGAAGCAGGACTCAGAGGCAAAGTCCTCCCCCTGTAGTTGGCCTCCCCAGCAATTGGTATTCTGGCATGCCGCCCTTGAACATGGAGGTTCTGCTTAGGCTTTGTGGCCATTGACAACCTCCATTTTTGTCTAATCGCCTTTTAAAGCCATCTGCATTAAGACCCGGCAGCCTCAACAGCTCAGTGTGGCCCCAGCTCATTAGGGCTTGGGAACTAAACAGGGCCGGCCATGGTCAGTACTTGGACGGGAGGCAGCCAAGGAAGGCTGCAGGTGCTGCGTGGAGGAAGCCAATGGCGAACCACTTCTGCTTGCCTTGGAAGACCCCAGGGCTGGGGTCACTGTGAGCCAAGTTGTGACCTGATGGCACATTCCTTCTTTCTCCTCAAGCCAGTGAAGACAGCCACTGAAGAGCCAGTGTTGGAACGTTATCTGGAAGACCCACGTTCTAGTCTCCGCTTGTCCAATAGAAGCTTGCTGGGTGACCTTGGGCCAGTCACACTCTCTCAGGCTAAGGTACCTCACAGGGTTGTCGTGAGCATAAAATGGAGGAGAGGAAAATAATGCAAGCCACTTTGGGTCCCCACTGCAGAGAAAGGAAGGGTATACTTGGGTTCCACTATAAATTATAGGTTGTGTGAAGAAGAGCTATCTTTTATCCTGCATCGAGTGTCCCCACGTTCGAGTTTTATCGAAGAGGGAGGAACTCTCTCTTTCCACTCTCTCCAGAGTTTTACAAGCCTCCATCACGATCCCATTCCTGCCCCTCTCCAAAAAAAAAAAAACTAGGGGTCAATCATCCCCAGAATTTTAGTCCCTTGCAGAGGGCCAGTGACTCAGCACTAATGCAAAACTGCCAGCATCCCAACAAACAAGGGAGCGTTATTTCTGCCTTCACGCTTTCCTTGTGAGGAAAAACACCTCCTTCCATGGTACCAAACAAGGACATGACTTCATTTTCATTCCCACAGGGCAGAGGTGGCATCTATCTGGCGCACAGTTGCTTTCACACCAGGAAAAGTGTCAAAAAGACCGATTGTTTGAAGACGCAAAGAAAAAGGATTTTCAAAATAAGATACTTTGGAGCTCTTCATTGTGTCTTTTAAGGACAAGAAGTGGCCCACGCCCAAGAAAGGAGTGTAGAAAGTGTGGGACTCGCTGCCGAATGTATGCATTAAGGAGAGAGCAGCACCATTTGCAATAAGAATAGTAATTTACAGCCTCTGCAGTTCTTCTCTATCCGTAAGAATTTTTAATCATTGCACTTCTATAAATTTACATAACCAGTCAGATCCAGGGTGAAGCCACTGAAATCATCACTCTAAAATTCTGAATCATAACTTATGTACATTATACACAAATAAAATTGGGTCTCTCTCTCATATAGGTTTGTATTAGGATAGATACATGGATAGATGCATGGATGGGTGGATGGATGACAGATAGGTGGTAGGTAGGTAGGTAGGAAGATGCCGTGACCTGGATAGCCCAGCCAGCCTGACCTTGTCAGATCTCAGAGGCCAAGCAGGGTTGGCCCTGGCAAGTATTTGGATGGGAGACCTCCAAGGAAGTCCAGGGTCACTATGCAGAGGCAGGCAATAGACAAATCAGCTGCAATTGACAGCAAAATGTATATGCATATATGTTCCAGTATGCATGCATGTGTGGATACATGCACATGTGTGGGACCACAAGGAACTCACGGGCTAGAAGAAATCCTCTCTCCCCAGTGACTCCTGCTTCCTCCCCTCTTGCTCAAACCCTTCACATCCCATCGCTGTTTTGGAGAAGGGGCTGTGGCTCAGTGGCCGAGCACCTGATCTGCATGTAGGAGGCCCCAGGTTCACTCCCTCAGTATCTCAATTTAAAAGGATCAAGTAACAGGTGGTGTCACGACTCAGGTGGGGTGTCACCTGATGCTGCCACCACTCTGGATTTAGGTTCCCTTGAGAAGGCCCAGAGCACCCTCCCAAGACCTTCAGACCTCCCTTTAGGCCGAATAACAGGCGTGAGGGCCAGGCAGAGTAAAACAAGGAAAAGGTTTATTTTATAGGAGGTCAAACAACAAGGTGCAGAATAATAACAGTAAGTGGGTGAAAAGAAAAGAAATCAAACACCCTAACATGTCTAAATATACTTTCCCTAGCTCACTATCTCAAGTGGCCTTACACTACTCACCCTTCCCCCAGGATGAGTGTTTTTCCCCTGTAGCAGCCTTCCTTCTGGCTCTGCCCTCTGGAAGAAAGAACAGCTCTTCCTGCTGCTCCAGAACTTTTATTCCAAGCCCTCCTCTTTTCCCATTGGTCCATTTTGGCTCCAAAACCTCCCAGGGGCTTCTGGGAGTTGTAGGCCCAGCCTCACCTACTGCTAGCCAGGCTCCTTGGGCCTAGTAGGCCTCTGGTGGCACAGCCCAGATCATGACAGGTGGTAAGAAAGATCTACATGGGTCCCTGGAGAGCCGCTTCCAGGCAAAGTAGAAAGCACTGAACTTAATGGCCCAGGGGTCCTTCTCAGGAAAAGAACGCTTGTGTATTCTCCCCACCAGGTCCTCCCATCGCCAATGAGGTTTCCTTCCTCCCCCCCCCAGCCCTCCCTTTGCTGCCTTTCTCTATATCCTTGCTCTCTTCCTCCTTCCCTCATTGTCTTTCTCCCTCTACCAGGCTCTCCCACAGCTGTCTCCTTCTTCCTCCCATCCCTTCTCCCTCCCTCTCTGCTGCACATTTCAGCAATGTTTGATGGGGTTGCTAGACAATCCCAAATGGTGGCCGTGATCTTCCAATGCTACATCATAACAGCTGCTAGTCTTTATGTTGCAATGTCTGCGCAAGACTGCCTAGACATCACTCAATGTCATCGGCCAACCTGAGACAAGCAGTGCTGGGGACTCCTCAGGAGAAGGGAACTCCTCAGGTGCAGAGGAGCTTTGTGTAGTCAGCCCTGAACCAAGGGCAGAGGAGCTACAGACTAATCAAGGCTCACAGCCAGCAGCTGACCCAGAACCACCAACACCTGCGGCAGGTGAGACCCAGTTAAGTGCGATCAGTCCATCAGGTTCTTCTCCACCCTTTGAACACTGGAGACAGAAGCTTAGAAGGGAGCTGCAGGCAAGGAGGCAAAGTGCACATCTCCTGGCCCGTTGCCAGTTGCTTGCTGATGACCGTCTGGCACAGTTGCAGCAGTAGTCCCAAGCAGCTGGCTGTTAACAAGGGCTTGTTAGGAAGTGCCTATAAAACCCAGTGCTGGGAGCCTGCACACTGTGAAAGCAACAAGTCACCAACCTCTTGACTTCAGTGACCACAGCTCTGAACTCTGCTCTGTTCCTGTGACCATGGAACGGCTCTTGACTCTGGAATCTTCCTTCCTGCACTTGTGAATGCCCTTTTGACTCTGGAATCTTCCTTCCTGCACTTCTGAATGCCCTGGACTACTGCACCTTGCTTCCTGTATAATGCTCTGACCTAGACTCTGCTCTCTTGGTAATGGAACTTTGACTCTGACTCTGGAATTCGGCTTGGACTGACCCTAGATTCTGACACTCAACAGCTGACATCTCTCTTTCTTCCCTTTTCTGATTTTCAGGATTGTAGGAGTGAGTTATCTACTACAACTCCAAGATCTCTCTCTTGATCAGTCTCTGCCAGTTCAGACCCCATCAATGTGTATTTATATTTAGGATTGGTTGATCTCTTTCATTTTATAGATGACAGTGTCCAAATTTCATTGGTTCCTAGTGTGTCCAGGGTACAGGACAGGGCTATGCATACTGCAGTAAACTTGAATCTTAGTCTTGCTAGGCCATGCCTGGCAACTAATGGGAGCTAGGGGGTGGGGGCATGAGATGGCAGTGGGTGTTTCATGCACCATGAGATTGTGCCCGGGGAAACTTGGAAGTGATGCTATGTCACTCTAGGGAATGCCAGAAACTCTATGTTTTTTTCCCCAGAAGTGACATCACTCCATGTATCCTGCTGGGTCTCAGGCAAAGAAAGGCTTTCCGCAGCCCTTCCAGTGTAGTGTAGTGGCTAGGATACCTGACTAGGATCTGGGAGACTCAGGTTCAAACCCCCATGCTGCCGTAGAAGCTTGCTAGGTGTCCTTGGGCCAGTCACACAAGCTCAGCCTAACCTACCTCACAGGGTTGCTGCAAAGATAAAATGGCTGAGGGGAGAATGATGTCCATTGCCCTGAGTCCTTTACGGGAAGGGTGGGATACAAATGTATGAACCAGATAAATCCTTGAGACCGGGTCTCTGGAGCTGCCCTGGATCTAATGCTTCTGGCACCAACTCTCCTTGCCTGTCCAAGCCGGTGGGCAGATGAGTGGCGACACTGGCAAAAAAAAAACAACCCAAAAAACCTCCAAAGGGGCTGACAGGGGACTCTCCCGAGGCCTCGTGGGTTCTGTAGTTACTTTACCCAGCGATGCCTACTGCTGATGCCAGCCCTGCATAAAGATTACTATAAATGGAAAAGGCAGTTTGAATTAAATGCACATTAAGATGTATGCCCTACACATTAGCTCTGAGTAGCTGACATTTATTCTGCTGCCTCCACAGTCTAATTGTGGCAGACAGGGAGAAAGAAGAGGCAGCCAGCGAGCTGAAAGTGGATGAATACACATTCATGCACACGAGATAGCTGCGGAATTGAAAGCGGGGAAGAGACGGTAGGGATGGGGTGGGGTGGGAAGTGTCCTGCAGTGCAATCCTCAGCAGAGCCACACACTGCTGAGCCCACTGATGTCCACGGAGTCAAGAAGGGTTTAGCCTTGCTTTGGACTGCACCGGAGGGTCAACACAGAACTCAGGAAAGAGCTTACATGAAAATATCCCCCCCAGTGTTCCCTCTAAGCTGAGTTAGTCATCCCAGTCTGCATTTCCATACCCATTCTAGCTATTTAGTGGGCTGATCCATAACTGCCCAGACCTGGATAGCCCAGGCTAGCCCAGTCTCATCAGATCTCAGAAACTAAGTCAGGTCAGCCCTGCTTAATACTTGGATGGGAGACCGCCAAGGAAGCCCAGGGTTGCTACGCAGAGGCAGACAACGGCAAACCACCTCTGAGCGTCTCTTGCCTTGAGAACCCCACGAGGGGTCACCATAAGTCGGCAGCGACTTGACGTCGCTTTCCACCAATCAAAAACTAGCAAAGTGTCAAGTCAGCTCACTGAGGCTTTATTTTAGTGAGGCTTGATTCAGACATTACACGAAACCATGGATTCAGAATAACCAGGGGTCATTTCGTAGGAAAAGAGGTGCAGGAGCTCATTAGCATAACTCATTAGCATAACTTATTTGCATATGCCACACCTCCTGACATCACCGGAAGTGTGTCAGAAGGTGACACCCACTGCTCAGGCTCCACTGGACTGTTTTGGAGTGCAGATCTGTCCTCGCAGAAGGAGAGCTTGTACCTGAATAAAACTTGGTCTTAAAGGTGCCACTGGACTGTTTTGGACTGGGGGGCCGGGGGGAGCTCTGCAACTTACCTGGCTGCTTCCTGCTCTGACTGAGGGCTGCTGGGAGCAGGGGGTGGGGATTGTTGCATGTACCCACCCCCTGGGCTCTTTACTGCCGGAGCTCCGCTCCTGTGTGCTCCTGCAGGAAATGACCCCTGAGAATAACCACAGTTCTGTGAAACTAGGATTCGGCTTGTAGGCAGTCATTCACATCTTGGTTTGGGCTGAGTAACCCTGGTTTCACTGCCTTCTCTCTGTAGCTTGGGAGGGGGGTCACTGGGGAACCAGCAAGATCTAAACCAGAATGTCTGTGTTCATACATAGCTATACTTCAGACTTACTGTGGTTGGTAAGCCTTCTTCAGATCCTGGGTTCAGATCCTGTTTTGAAAGACCCAACCTAAGCCTAGCTAGCCAAGTAGTGGCCCCCATTCAGACAGTCACATTAACCATAGTTAATCCATGGTTTCGTGTGATATCAGAACAGAGCCAAGGATAACCAGGAGACAAATCCAATGATGACACTGGGGAAAATCTCCAGTTCGTATATAGCTGCCTCGGGGTCTTCATTGACAACTCATGCCAAGGACTTTAGTGGTATGCAACATTTTGTCAGTGCCAGAATGCCCAGTTGACCACCATCACACAAGAGGAGAATGCTGCCTCTTTGATAAGACTAGAGGTCTTTTTCCTTCACAGGTCTCCCATATCCAACTGCTGACAAGGGCCATTTCTCATGGGACCTGACACGAACACAGCCTGAAGGGCGGTAGCTGGAGGCCATTACACATGATTAGACACACACTGTTTCATCTGTGTGGCTGTCGGGAAAACCTGAGACAGTTGCTTTGCTTTAGAACCATCCTGGAATCAGACCCGGTCATTTAAGTACCTGCTCTGCTGGAAACAGACAGCAGCGTGTGGCAGGGGAACAACTGTACTTGACAAGCTATTTTATTGGATGGCCAAAAGCTCCAGCAGAACAATGGTGGTGGAGATGAAATGGAGACGCCAGTGTAGTGTAGTGGTTAGTTTGTCATACTGGGACCCGGAAGACCTGGGTTCCAGTTCCCACACTGGCCATCAAGCTCCCTGGGAGGCCCTGGCCCAGTTACCCTCCCCCAGCCCAAACCTCCTCACAGAACTGCTATGAAGACCAAATGGGAAGGGGAGCCATAGAAGCCACCCTGGGCTCTTTCAAGGGAAGGTGAGTTACAGGTAGGTAGATAGATCTTTCTGCTTCCCATGAATCATTGGGAAGGAGTACTGACGGTTAGATACTTAGAAGAAGAAGAGGAGGAGGAGATTGGATTTATACCCCGCCCTTCACTCAGAGTCTCAGAGTGGTTTACAATCTCCTTCCTTTCCTCACCCCACAACAGACACCCTGTGAGGTAGGTGGGGCTGAGAGCACTCTGAGAGAACTGCTCTTGAGAGAACAGCTCTGAGAGAATTGTGACTGACCCAAGGTCACCCAGCTGGCTGCATGTGGAGGAGTGTGGAATCAAACCCGTTTCTCCAGATTAGAGTCCGCCACTCTTAACCACTACACCAAACTGGCTCAATTTATTATACAGATTTCTATTTTTCAGATATAACATTTTTTTAGAATGACCTTTCCAAAAATATATGCAATGCTCCCTCTAAGCTGTGGAGTCTTGTGAGCAAAAATTCAACATTGTGAGCTACTGGCATTTAAGTTGTGAGCAAGCAATTTGGCTATGGCAATAGATTAGTTTGCTCTGGAGCCATCCTTCCTGAGCTAAGACAAAAATCTGTGAGCTAGAAGCTAAAAAACTGTGAGCTAGCTCACACTAACTCAGCTTAGAGGGAACACTGAATATATGTATCATTATGGATCAAATGCATCAAAACTAGCTCACAGAGATCTTTCCCAGCCCTTTGCTTGATGTGTAGAGAAATATTTTAAAAAATGGGAACTTCCCATCCAAAATGTACTTAGGCCAGTACGATTGAACAAAAGCCCTTCCCAAAAAAGCAACAGGGTATCTTTGCTTATGACCAACTAAAATGACACAAAATAGAGTGCAAGCGTTCAGGTTCTCTCAAACACTATGTGGGGCTGGGTGTTAAAAGCAGAAGGGGATGGAGACTTTGTCTGCATCCCACAGAATGGCTATAGGTCGCTTCTCTGATGTCAGCCAGGCACACAGCATGACTAGCTGGTATCAGAGTAGCCCCTCTCCCTAGGATGCTCAGAAGACACACACACACACAAAAGGGAAGCATCCCATTGAGATGACAAAAACCAACATGTGGATCAAATGTCCCTAACCCTAGAAACACACGCATCCTTTTAGAAGAGAAGATTTATACCCTGCCCTTCACTACCCAAGGGAGTCTCAGAGCGGCTTACAAACTCCTTTCCCTTCCCCTCCCCACAACATACACCCTGTGAGGTAGGTGGGGCTGAGAGAGCTCTTTCAAGAACTGCCCTTGAGAGAACAGCTCTGGCAGAACTATGGCTTGCCCAAGGTCATCCAGCAGCTGCAAGTGGAGGAGTGGGGAATCAAACCCGGTTCTCCCAGATTAGAGTCCGCACACTTAACTACTACACCAAACTGGCTCTCTAGAAGGCAGAGAGAGCAGGGGAAGAATGTGGTAGACCTTATGTCAACACTGCTGTTTTGTTTTCAGTTGGATGCTACCTGTGACCATTGCTCCCTCTAAGCTATGGAGTCTTGTGAGCAAAAATTCTACTTTGTGAGCTACTGACATTAAAGTTGTGAGTGAGCAATTGGGCTCCTGTATAGTTTGCTCTGGAGTCATCCTTCCTGAGCTCAGACAGAGATGTGTGAGCCAGAGGCTAAAAAACTGTGAGCTAGCTCACACTATCTCAGCTTAGAGGGAACACTGCCTGTGACCCGTTCACAGGAGATGCCAGGGATCAAGCCTGGCAACGTAAGTGCTCTGCCACTGAATCATGGACGCCTTCCCCAAAGTTTATTCACTGGAGGATTCTATTTGCCATGTGATTTAGCTATCAAGATCAGCTCTCAGGAATCCATCCCCAGACTCTTTATGCCCATTTGAGAGGGCGTGTTCCTCCTCGTCATGCGCATTCCTCTTTAGGAACATTTAAGATATTGTGTTTTCGGCGTGTTGTTCCAGTCCCAGCCTAAGTCTTGAGGAAGACCCCAGAGTCAGTACCGGTAGGAAAGGGGAGGAGGGGAGGGAAACGATCACAGTTACTAACAATTTAGTTTCACGGCCAAATACGATTCCACCAGCAGGGGAACTGCATGTGCACAGTTAAACAATTCAATTGGACTGTCTCTCAACAAATATCCTTGGAACACCTGGGCATTGCACACCAAAATCTATGCTCCCAGGGCTGAAAACCTTATTCACTTCATCAACATGGGTTAAAGACATGGATGGAATAACATGGGGGGGTCATTTGCATTGCGAAACTGCAGCCAACTATGCCGTCTCTCTGGCTCCAAAATGTGGGGAAAGGCTTTGCTCCTAAATACCGTAGCAACGGAAGCAGAGGGCAGATGGAGACCCAAACAGTTCTGCATCTGTTTCTATGCAGGAAACATCCAAGTCACTGGCAAATGGGAGAATCTTGCTCTTAGCAAATGCATAAATGGACACTTAGCAGCCTGAGACATGCAAGGAAACAGGATAAATCTCAGCTAATCCTCATTGCTCTCCGTTTCCACTTTGATGACACTTGAACACATGGAGCTGCTTTATCCTGGACTAGACCATCCATCCCATCAAGGTCACTGTCATCTATTCTGACAAGCAATGGCTCCCCAGGGTCTCAGGGAAGGGTCTTTTACATTACCTGTTACGTGATCCTTTTATCTGGACATGCCGGGGATTGAACCTGGGACCTTCAGCATGCAAAGCAGATGCTCTACCACTGAGCCACAGCCCTTCTGTCAGGCAACAGCAGAGATGTCTTTAAGGTGGCAGGATGTTTCCGGGAATGCATTGTTGTTAGAGGAACTTCGAGACCCAGTGTGGCAAGTGGGTAGAGTTTGGACTACGGTGGGGGAGGCCCGGGGTTCATATTCCCTCTCTGCCATTAAAGCTCACTGGGGGAACTTGGGCAAGTCCCTCTCTTTACATCACTGCAGCATTATGAGAACAGAACGGGGAGCCCCACATATGCTGCCCGGAGCTGCTTGAAGGAAGGGCAAGATATACGATTTTTTAAAAAAATTATGCCCCATTTTTCTCCTCACTGGGAATCCAAAGCAGCTTACAAGCAGTGTTCCCTCTAAGCTGAGTTAATGTGAGCTAGCTCACAGTTTTTTAGCCTCCAGCTCACACATTTTTGTCTCTGCTCAGGAAGGATAGGCTCCAGAGCAAACTAATTTATGCAGTAGCCAAATCGCTCGCTCACAACTTTAATGCCAGGAGCTCACAAAGTAGGATTTTTGCTCACAAGACTCCACAGCTTAGAGGGATCATTGCTCACAAGGCTGTTCTCCCTTCCTCCACGCTATCCTTACAAGAACAACCCAACAAGGTGGGTCAGGCTGAAGACGTGGGGGCCACTTGGGGTCAGTTTCAACGTGCATTTTTAGCTCCAAAGTCACCACCAATCGCCTAGCCAGCCATCTGCTCAGCACAGCTTTCTCTGGCAATGGCCACTCCACCCTGAGCATCAAGATGGCTGCCAAGGCAACAGAAGTTGGCCCTGCTGCAGGTGGTCCTCCTGATGGCACCTGGTTTGGGCGGGGCGGGGGGTTGGCCACTGTGCGACACAGATAGGGTTGCCAGCTCTGGGTTGGAAAATACCTGGAGACTTTGGGGGGTGGGTTCAGGAGAGGGCGGGGTTTGGAGAGGGGCCTCGGCATGGTACAGTGCCATAGAGTCCACCCTTCAAAGCAGCCACTTTCTCCAGGGGGGCTGATCTCTGACAGCTGGAGATCAGTTGTAAAAGCAGGAGATCTCCAGGCCCCACCTGGAGGCTGGCAACCCTAGACACAGAGTTTCAGACTGGATGGGCCATTAGCCTGATCCAACACGGCTTCTCTTATGATCTTATGTTCTTAAGTCTTATAAAGCCGGGGGAGGAGCTTTCCCACGGCCCACCCCCCTAAGGACAGCCCTGGATATGGATTTGTAGTTTCTGGATTTATCAGAAAGCCACTTGTGTGCTGTGGGTGTTTACTGGGTTTGGGTGCATTCTCAGTCATGCTCTGCACATAGTCTTGCACCTGTTACGCTGTGAGCCACTTCAGATGAAATGAAGAGCAAAAGACAAGCATTTAAACAAATGCAAACATTTACCAGCCAGGCGCTTGCAAGTAGCGGGTAAGCAAGTCATGACGGTGAAAGTGATCGTGCGGTTTGGTCCATCATCTGGCATTCAGAGAGGTACACTGCTTCTGGACATGGAGGTTCCATTTTGCAATCCTGGCTATTGGCTGCTGATGGATCTATCATCCATCTAATCTCCTCTTTTAAGACATATGAAAGCCAGGGGATCGAAGAAGAAGAGGAGGAGGAGGAGATTGGATTTATATCCTGCCCTTCACTAGAAGTCTCAAAGCGGCTTACAAACCCCTTTCCCTTCCCCTCCCCACAACAGACACCCTGTGAGGTAGGTGGGGCTGAGAGAGCTCTGACAGAAACTGCTCTTTTTCAAGAACAGCTCTTGTCAGAACTATGGCTTGCCCAAGGTCATCCAGCAGCTGCGAGTGGAGGAGTGGGGAATCAAACCCAGTTCTCCCAGATCAGAGTCCGTGCACTTTACCACGACACCAAACTGGCTCTCAGGGGCACAAAGCAGGGGCCCGCAGACCACAAACAGGCAGCCAAACTCTACTTATGGGAAACAGGGTAAGATGATGAAAGGCCAGAAAGAGGGGAAGGAGCATGGCAAGAGGGGTGCGCTGGATGGCAGCAGAAAACATGGGGTGCCGTAACCGAGATGGCTGCACAAAGAAACCACGAGCAGCTCCCTCAGTCTGGCTGCAATACAGTTATAAAAGCAGTTTGTAGGTAAGTGTATACCCATATCCAACTGACACTTTAAGGCAACCGAGTAGCCCTATCTGGGCACCTGACCGACACCGAAATAGATGCGTGTGCAAGGGAAGTATTCATCATCATTAAAATCTCAGCTCCTACCAAGTTTCTAGGCCCTATGGACACTGTGTGCTCAAAGCCCAAGTCCACAGTAGGGATGCCAAATCTGGGCAGGGAAATTTTTGAAGATTTGGGGATGACGCCTGGGGAGGGGAGGGGGGGGACAACCTCAGTGGGGTAGAGTGCCATAAGGTCTACCCTCCTAAAGCTGCCATTTCCTCCAGGGAAACTGATCTCTGTAGTCTGGAGATTAGTTGTGATCCTGGGAGGTTTCTGGGCCCCGCCTGGAAGTTGGCATCCCTGCCTCCATAGATCAAGGAAAGAAAGTTTGCTTTCCAGAGTGATGTGCCCTGGAAGGAGTTTGACTTCACATGCCGGTTTGGAGCTCTTGACAAGTACCCACCAGGAAGTACACCAGATCTGATAACAGGAGGGCCATCATCGATCACAAGCCACCTTGGTGCCTGGGCTCCAAGGCGTTCTTGCTTTAATTAACCCAGCCTTCCGAGGGAGAAAACGGAGCATCATCAGCCTTCTATTTAACATCCTCCGTGAACAAAATGGCTAATGGACGCAGCCAACAGCAGAATGATTACAGGATCTTTAGCATGAATTCATCAGCATAAATCATTCTGCAAAAACTCATTTGTCTTGAGTTCTTGCGCCAATGTTCTCTTCATTATCTCATTTCATGAAGGTTCGCAGGCAGTTTTGTGGCCCTTCTTGGCATCTAATGTGAAGGGCAGAATGAAGAGGGACTCATTAAGCATACAAAGAAAGAACTCTGGGCTGGTCAGTCCTGATATAATTATAAATGAAATAAGTGGAGGAGGAGGAGGAGGAGGATATTGGATTCATATCCCACCCTTCACTTGGAGTCTCAGAGCAGCTTACATCTCCTTCCCTTCCTCTCCCCACAACAGACACCATGTGAGGTAGTTGGAGCCGAGAGAGCTCTTTGAGAATTGCTCTTGAGAGAACAGCTCTGAGAGAACTGTGGCTTGCCCAAGGTCACCCAGCAGCTGCATGTGGAGAAGTGGGGAATCAAACCCGGTTCTCCCAGATTAGAGTCTGTGCTCCTAACCACTACACCGAAAGAGCGGAAAGCAGTTGCTGCTTCTGGAACTTCTCCAAGGCCAAGCATCATCGGGTCAAACCTCCAGTCCTCAACGCCACAGAGCTGGGGAGGAGGTCCACAAAGTCACCTTGGGCCTCAGAGGTGGGCTGAGAAGGCCTCCAAAGAACAGAGTGATGATGTCACAACTAAGAGGGCGGGTCCTTTGGAACTGCTGGTATTCTAACAGGGGTGTTTTTCTAGCATATCTTTAACCGAAAGAATGACCTCTACGTTATTTAAATCATTGCAAGACAGAGGATCTCAGAATAAATTAATACATCAGACAGCGTGTGGAGAAGAGCCTTCAGCAATGTCTAATACCAGAGGGGACCCTCAGGCAGCCATCTCTGGTGTGAGAGAGCCAGGGCGTTACAAGCCCGCAAACATGTTGTTCCTCTTCTCCTCTGTGAAATGTTGGAGGGCATCATGCATTCACGCTTAGCAAGATTAGTATGCCAAACCCTAGCAGTGACGACCAGGGTGTTGACACTACCAGCATCTGGCTTAAGCCAGCTTGTCCCCATGGCGTTATTTTCAATAAAAACGTACACCCATAAAAGACAATGAAAGGGAAGTGGTATTAAAAACCAAGGAACAGCAATGGCCATCACAAATAAATTAGCCATGTTTTTCATATTTAACAAGGCTGTTGGGGCTGAGAGAGCTCTGAGAGAACTGCTCTTTCAAGAACAGCTCTGACAGAACTATGGCTTGCCCAAGGTCATCCAGCAGCTGCAAGTGGAGGAGTGGGGAATCAAACCCAGTTCTCCGAGATCAGAGTCCGCACACTTAACCACTACACCAAACTGGCTCTAACCCAATGGCCAGTCTAGCCTATGCCCCACAGGATCATCACAAGGCTTAAGCAGAGAGGGCAGACCATGCTCTGTGAAGGAGAGGCACCCTGCAACTCCCATCGGAGGCCGTGACAGCCACGGACCCATTTCATAGCACTGGAATCGCCTTCCTCTTGCATTGTTGACACCCAAATCCACCCAGTAATTAATTGGGCAATCAGCTATGCAAAACGGGAGTTAGAACAAAAGGCTCCCTCATCTCTCTCGTGCACCTGTTTACACAAAGCCTGGCATCTTCTGCACACTCTGCCTGTTGTCTCTGAGAGAGAGAGAGAGAGAGAGAGAGAGAGAGAGAGAGAGAGAGAGAGTGTCATTGAGGGGTCTTTTTTAAGATGGCAAACTCCATCCTGAAGCTCACGGCCAACTCCTTGTTTACACTTGTGATGACCATGATGGATGACCCTGCAGCCACTTTGTCGGAGAGTTTGACAAACACCACAAAGGATGATACAGCGATGCAGTTTATGTCCCTGTCTGTGCCACTGCTTGCTTAACCCATGGATGGCCAAACGGTGGCGCAGGTACCACACGTGGCACAAAGGCAGCAGGTGTTTGCGGCATGCTGGGAGGGAAGCCAAGAGAACCGAAGACCTTCCTTTCCCAGGCTTGTGCCAGCAATAACACCGAGCATCTGTACAGCCCTTCTCAGTGTTCAAAGCCCTTTTCACACCCACCATTTTGCCGTCTTAAAAACAACCCTGTAAGGTAAGTGAATACCCTCCTTCTACTGCAGACGTTTTCCTGACCTGGATAGCCCAGCCTAGCCCAATCTCACCAGATCTCAGAAGCGAAGCAGGGTCAGCCATGGATGGATGGGAGACCTCCAAGGAATACTGGGGGCGCAATGCGGAGGAGGCAATGGCAGACCACCTCTGAACGTCTCTTGCCTTGAAAAACCCTGTGGGGGTCGCTGTAAGGTCGGCTGTGACTTGACGGCCCTTTCCTCCACCACTTCCATGGCAGATGTTTGGCTGAAACAGAGAGTCAGACAAGCTCCCCAGGGAATTCATGGCAGAGGGAGGGTAAAATTTAATCTGGGGACTTCTCAACTTGTAGCTCATTTTCTTAGCTTCCCCACTGCGCCGACTCCTGATAACCAAAGACTGCTCCAAACAAGGCATTAAAAGGAGCCATTTATAATTCGAAGGAAAAGCTCGTGGTGATCAGCTTAGATCCTGAATGGCCGTTCCATTAGTGTAAATGCAATACCATCAAGGAATGACATTTCCACTTGCCCAGGAGAGGAGAGCAGTTTTCACCTATTCCCCACTCTCACGATAGACCACCACATTACTCTCCCCCCCACACACACACACACAGACACACACACACACTGTTCCCTGGGGTCTGCTAACCTGACCCACAGGAGTGCAATTGGGAGGGATACAGAAGGCTGAAGTGGAAGACGGGTGCATAGAAGATGTCTTCCTCTAGCAGAAGTCTCCTTGCACTGCTTAGGATCCAACCTACCATCTCTAATTTTTACAGCTGCCCACCTCAAAGAGAGGCCTGGGATCTTCCACTATTACAACAGATCTCCAGGCAACAGAGATCAATTCCCCTGGAGAAAATGGCTGCTTTGGAAGGTGGGTGGTATAGAATTGTCCCTCCCCTCCCCAAGCCCTGCCCTCCCCATAGTTGACCCCCAAAATTTTCAGGTGTTTCCCAATCCAGAGCTGGCAACCCTACTAATGTTAGAGTTCTGGGCTATAGCATACTTGTGGAATCTTCGGGATGGGAAGAACTGGGTAGTGTTCCAAATTGAAACCGAATTGATAAGTGTTCTGATCAAATGAAGTTCAATTAAAAAAAAGATATAGAGATCGGCTTGAAAGTTCTAGGTTGGCCAATATCTGGAGATTTGGGGGGTGGAGCCTGGGGAGGGCGGGGTTTGGGAAGAGAAGGGACCTCGGCAGGATATAATTCCATAGACTCCATCCTCTGAATCAGCCATTTTCTTTGGGGGAACTGATCTCTGTCATCCGGAGATCAATTGTAATAGTGGGAAATTTCCAGGTGCTACACTGAGGCTGGCAACCGTACATAGAGGGAGCACTTAGAGACTCTGGTAGTAATATGGTCAGGGTCCAACCTACCTGAGGGACCGCCTTACCTCACATGTTCCCCCAAGAGCACTTCAGTCGGGGGTCCAAAATCTATTGGTTATACCGGGCCCCAAGGATGTCAAACTGGCTGGGACCAGGACTAGGGCTTTTTCGGTGGCGGCTCCTACCTGGTGGAATGAGCTCCCGGGGGAGATCCGGGCCCTGCGGGACCTTGACCAGTTCCGCAGCGCCTGCAAAATGGAGCTCTTCCGCCAGGCTTTTGAGTAGGAGCCCCCGCCCTACTATACCACCACCGTCAAGACATCTGAATGGATGCATTGACGGGGCCCCAGGAAGAACTTGGAATTACATCAGAAACGCCGTCGCCACTGCTATAAGTGTGAAAAATAAATAAAATAAATTAAATAAAATAAATAATAAAGAGACAAGCTTATAGTCATAGAATCATAGACCTTCAGGGTCATCCAGTCCAACCCCCTGCACAAGGCAGGAAATTCACAAATACCTTCCCCTCCACACCCGCAGTGACCCCTGTTCCACACCCAGAAGATGACAAAAAAAACCTCCAGGATCCCTTTGCTTTCCTCTTTAGACTGGCTCCCCATCCCACTAGGGAGGTGAGGCAAAGCCCAGTTTAAATGGATCTCGGGCATCAGGCGCAAAGAAAGCTCTTTCTGTCTTGGGGACTCTGGAGAGCTGCCGCCGATCAGAGCAGACAACACTGAGCTCAATGCAGCAAGGGCCTGACTCAGTATACAGCCGCTCCGTCTGTTGATATGCAGGTCAGGTCCCAGTACTGGCACCCAGGCTAGAGGTCCACGTCTCTGCAGATATTTAGTTCTGCTTCACACTCAATGCCATTTCGGCTCCACTTACGATCATCAGAGGAAGGGGGGTGGGGAGGGAGGGGGAATCCTTTCTGATCCCACTGTTCAGATCCCTACTACAACCCCCCTTGCTAATTTCTCATCTGAGCTTAAAGCTAACGAGGCTCCTCGTTGCCGTAACCATTCTGCAATGAATGACTCTCTCCAGATTTCATTCAGGCGGCACACCGGAATAATCCGCGGTGGTGGGGCCGTATTATTAGCTTGAAATTCCATTAGCAGGTATTGTTAACTTGCATTAACGGCAAATCACTGAGCTGAACTGATCGAGAACAGACTGTGCTGCAGAGAGGGAATAAGGAAAAAACTCCACGTCGCTCCCTGGATAAACAGAGCATTAAAACAGCCAGGTCAGTAATCATCCCTCACTCATCATTTTGATGGGCAGGATAAAATTGAGATGTCGCATTTCGAGATTCATACCAAGTTCTCGTTGATATGAGTTCATAAATATGAAGCTAAACAGCGCCTTCTATGGCGTTTGGGATACCTTTTTTCATAATTCATAGGGATTTTAGAGGAGAGAGAGAGATGAATGGCTCCGGGTAGCACCCGGTTCCGCATGAGCAAAGACCTGTCCTTGCTCCGGCTCTGCCAAACGGCACGGCTTTCCTGCAACAAATCAACGAATCAAACCTGCAAGCATCTCTGCTAATGCTTCCCAGTCCCGTTTCTGCTATTTTATAGAGCGCCGTTATTCATTTCTGAAGTGCACGGCTTCCTCTCCTCCGTAACGCAGGTTTCAATTAAGGGTGCGTGCATGCTAGGCGCCTGACAAGTTGTCTGCTGCTGCTACTTGTCTGAGGAGACGGCAAAGTTTCCCCCATAACTTGTGCACGAACCATCAACTTTTGCAAGGTTTCCTCGTACAAAAGTTTTGTGTGGTTTGCTGTACAGACCCACTTCCGCATCCTGTCTTATACTGGCCGACTGCAGCACTAGAAATGCAATGAGAAAGTCCCAGCTCGCAGGCAAAGACACCAATGACCTTTAGTCGTTCTTCTGGTGCATCAGCCTGCTAAGCTCCGTGCTGTAATCCATACAGTTCTGGCCCACTCCTGTATCAGCCGGGCATTCTAAGATCTGTAGTATTAGGTATGCCAGCCTCCAGGTGGGGTCTGGCGTTCTCCCAGAATTGCAACTATCTCCAGGCTACAAAGAGCAATTCTCCTGGACAAAAATTGCAGCTTCAGGGAGCCAACGCTATGGTATACCATCCATGCTAGGTGAAATCCCTCCCTAAATTCTCCCCTCTACAGGCACTGCCCCCAAATCTCCAGGATTTTCCCAGCCTGGAGTTGGCAATCCTACAGGCTCAGCTCCGGGTATCCACATGTTCAGAGGTTAGTGAGGAGAAGCCGAGGACAGAGACTTCTTGGCAGTGGTGCCCCGGCTGTGGAACATTTGGCCGATGTCTATTTTGAAAGCTTTTATGCGAGGACAATTTTACCCTCCTGGGTTTTAATGGATATGATTTCCTGATCCCCTCCCCCATTTTTATAACACGTTCTGTGCGTGTTGTGCTCTCAGGTTTCTGAGATTATTGCTCTATATGTTTTGCTCTGTATTGCTCTATATGCTCTATATGCCTTTTAAAAATATGTTTGATTTCTCAAGAGACTGGGCGGAAAGGAGGAGTAGAAATGCTTAAATCAATCAAATCCATATTCCTATTCTTCTGACTCATCTATCTTCCCCCCTCCCCAAAAAATGCGTATATATCCATGCATCCTGCCGTACCTCTCCTTTCTGACCTGCAGCACAGCTTCACTACTGCGGCAACGACACGTTCTGAGAAGACAGATGCCCAGTCTTAATAGACTTTGGCATACTTTAGCAATCTGCCAAAACATTGGCAGGTTTCTACAACATACCTTATGTTGTTGTGGCTTCAGCTAAAACAACTAATACATTTGACCTGACTTGCAACATACCATAAAAGCCTCGAGGGAACAGACTGAGATCACTTTAAGTCACTTCTGTTCAAGGTCAATCTCGATTTTCCACGATGCCGGTAGAAACAAATGCAGAGTCAGCGAGTAGAAAGGTACCCAGTAATTCCTTCCACTTGTCATAGGTTATGCATTGTGCAAGGGAGACGGAGAACAGTTGGCCAGATCCCTTAAAGCAGCCTGGAGCACCAGTTAGGAAATGCATGAGGGAGCAAGCCCTTCGCCCCTCATGTTTCAGGCCTCATGCGAGTATTTCTTAGGAGCATTTATGTTTCAGAATGGCACACTGGTTCTACACAGTGGGAACACAGCAACACCTAAAGGAAGCACAGAGATGCCACCGAAAAGGACATCTACATCCCGAGACATCTCACCCCACTGTAATTTCTAGAAATTACTTCCTGTCTTGAAGCCACTAGGCCCAGATTTCCCTGTACCTGCGAATGGCAGCCAGTGACATGTGGGTCACAGCAGGGCAAAACACACAACTGCTCTCGAGAGAACAGCTCTGAGAGAACCGTGACTGGCCCAAGGTCACCCAGCCGGCTGCATGTGAAGGAGTAGGGAATCAAGCTTGGTTCTCCAGATTAGAGTCTGCCTCTCTTAACCACTACACCAAACTGGCTCAGCAATGGTTTGCCACGTAGCCGCTGCAAACGCAGATGCATTTGCTCCATCAATGGAGCGTCAATGTGGCAGCTCCCCCTGCACTTTCACCTGACCCTGTCAATGGCTGCCAGTGACATGTGGGTCAGAGCAGGGCAAAACACACAATGTAACAAGATCAGGAGAGGGGATGTCGTACCACACATTACAGAAAGGGCAAACGAATCGGTTGCAGAGCTGACATTTTCAAGGGCAGCCTTGTAGTTCTTGTACAGTGACTGTTGTAAGCTGTTCAAGGGTTTGTATGTAGGACTCCCAGCCCCCAGCCCCTCTTTCCCACTGTTGCTCTGAGTTGCAGCGGGGTGGGGGAGAATTAATGGCCAAAAGCATGACATGACTTTCAGGGGAAACCCAAAAGTTATATCATGCCTCTCTAAGAACTGCCAGAAACTCTATGGTTTTACCATACTTTCTGGAGATTCTTAGAGAATCACTTACATCACTTACAGATTCTTAGAGAATCACATCATTTAGAGGTTGTCCCCAGAAGTGACGTCACACCATTGCAGATGGTGGTCCCTCTCCAGTCTCCCACCGGTTGTCAGGCCTGGCAACCCTACTTGTACGTGTGCCCAAAGCACCATCCCTTTGCTTTTATCAGATCAGAAGCAGGTTTTGCTCTACAGTCCCCAAACCTCAGGAAGGAGTCAACAGAACCTCGGGTGGTTTGATGACCAAACTGAGGCTTGTTATCCATTTCACCAGCATTAACGACTTACAGTTTGCTGATGTGTTGGTGACTCTGTTGTGGTTGACTGAACAGAGAAACAGATAACCTCATCCACCGCTCTTGAAAATATACTGCTTTTTTTGGTAAATTAATCTTTAACATATCCAAGACAGAGCCTTGCTAAGAAGCTGCCTCCTGCCGCCGCCCCGCCCCGCCCCCGCC
>NW_015167614.1:122859-160712 GCF_001447785.1 Gekko japonicus
ATACCCTATGTTTTCGCCATTGACTTCAATGGCCCATAGGATATAATGGGCCGAATTGCCGCCAAAATTCGGCAGCAATTCGGCGGCAAACCAATTCAGATCAGAGAATCTGAATCGGCCTGCAGCAGCCTGAAACGGACTCGAATGGGCCATTTTCGGGGGTGCATTCGGTTCGGAACCGAATGCACATCCCTAGTGGCCAGCTCTGGGCTGGAAAACACCTGGAGACTTTGGGGGTGGAGTCCGGGGAGGGTGGTGCTTGGGGAGGGGAGGGACCTCAGTGGGGTACAAGGCCATAGAGCAGTGGTGGCGAACCTATGGCACGGGTGCCAGAGGTGGCACTCAGAGCCCTCTCTGTGGGCACACATGCCATTGCCCCAGCCAGGCCCAGACCATCATTAAAGTGTTGAATTCTCTGCCAAATAATTTTAAGTAAATGAAATCATTTGGGATTGCTTTCCTTACTTTGTTTGGATCATCTTAAGTTAATGTATGAGTTGTTTTTTCTACAGTAAAGATGTCCGCCTTTGCGTTTCATGGCATCCACTTGACTCTTCCCCAGTGTATCTCATCCCCAAGGCAAAGACCAAGTCCGGGCTTTCCTCCACTTCGGTTCATCAGGACATGCTTCAGAAGTACCCAAGAAGCTTCACCTTCATGTCTAACTGGGACAGGGTTGCCAAATCCAGTTTGGGAAATTCCTGGCTATTTGGGGATGGAGCCTGGGGAAGGCGGGGTTTGTGGAAGGGAGGGAACTCAGCAGGCTATAATCATGTAGAGCCCACCCTCCAAGGCAGCCACTTTCTCCAGGGGAACTGATCTCTGTCATCTGGAGATCAATTGCAATAGCGGGAGACCTCCAGGTTCCACCTGGAGATTGGCAACTCTATTTGTGCCATTCCCTGCTGCCCTGGGGGCTCTAGGAGGGGCCACTGCTGTCACAGGAGACAGGGTGGGAAGGGAAAATCCAGCCCAAGTCCAAGACCATCTCTCCCAGCCAGAGGTTACATGCCTTTGGTCACCCTTCTGGGCAACAAACAGGAAGAAATTCCATTCACATTTGGGGGGGGGAGTCGATTTTTTCCCCCTTTCATTACCAGGAAGATCAAGCTGGGTCCAGGGACATCTGCATCATACGTACAAGGGCTGCTTTCTGCTTTTATGCAGTAGGATGATCAAAATCCCCTTGCCCCACTTCCCACTCTTGCTAGTGGCAAAGACAGGCTGCTTCCTTCGGATCCAGAAGGGCCTGGATGGAAGAACACAAGAAACCCAGATCAGACTGATCATCAGCCACGCTCCACTTCCTGCCTGCAAGGAGACACAGCAGGGTGTTCCATGTGGCAACGTGCAGCTCTGCGCGGATACAGCTGCCCAGTCTACCCTCATGCTCATTCTTGCGCACATTTTCTGCAGAACAAATACTACCAGGAGGGTGCACGAAAGGTACAGGTTCCCAAGCAAACAGAGCAAGTCGATCGAATAGCCATGCACAGAGATTCATTGACCAACAGTTGGTGCAGACCCAGCTAGGAGGAGGAGGAGAAGCAGAAGAAGAGGAGGAGGAGGAGATTGGATTTATACCCCACCCTTCACTCGGAGTCTCAGAGCAGTTTACAATTTCCTTTCCCTTCCCCTCCCCACAACAGACACCCGGTGAGGGAGGTGGGTCTGAGAGAGCTCTTTCAAGAACTGCTCATGAGAGAACAGCTCCAAGAGAACTGTGACTGACCCAAGGTCACACCAACAGCTGCATGTGGAGGAGTGGGGAATCAAACCCGGTTCTCCCAGATTACAATCAGTGCTCCTAAACACTACACCAAACTGGCACCAAACGAGAATGTCAAAGGACCCATTGCTGGCCAGGAGCTCTATTTCTTGGAAAGACAATGGGATCCCCTGCAATGGTTTCCCAGCACAGCACTGTACCTGTGCCACCAAAAGTTGCAGGCTGCCCACACAACTCCTCTTTCATGAAACCAACAGGCAGAGGTTGCCTTCTGCCTCATTAGGAGAGACCAAAGTATAAAAAGAGGCCTGTCACCCCCCCAAGGGTTAATTACTGCTCGCATGTTAATCAGGACAAATGAAGAATGGGTCCCACAGCACTAATGCAGTATGCAAGAGCAGGAGGGCCAAAGGGGCAGAAATAATCATCTTTGGTTGGAAATGAAAGTGTCCGTCCTAAATCAGTTTAATCAGGCCTCTCCATCATGCTGCAGCGCCCAGGCCTGGCTAGACTGAGGGAGACCAGAACGCTCTGTACAGATTGGATTGTGCGCTCCTAACTTAGGTGTTGTGTATTCAGCCACAGCTCACCTGGAACCCCACAGCCTTTTTTTCCCAGCTATATCCTGCAAAGTAATAATGAAACCTATGCACCCAAGCATGGACAGAACGCTTGCCTCCTGGGGTGAGCATTAACAGCTCATCCCCACATGGGAAGGATTAAGTAGAAGGGTAAACACCATGGCTTCAAGAGTGAGTGCAAGGACCGCTCTACTTGGAAATTACGGACTGAAGATCACAGCGGTTCAAAGTAAACACACAGGCTGTCCAATAATCTTACCAGTGCTAAGAAAATATATGTCAGTGTGGAGGACTAGGATTGCCAGCTAAAGGATGGCACCCCACCGGAGATGGGGGGCAGAGACACGGGAGGGGCCCAGCACTGCACACTGCATGAAGTCGCTTCTTGGGGAACTAGAAGTGATACCACGTTTCTCTAGGAATCACCAACAAAACCGCAGAGTTTCCAACGATTCCTAGAGTGACGTGACATCACTTCCAGGCTTTCGCGGAAGTGATATCACACTGTGTGTGATGCTAGCGTTTTTTTTTCCCCTCCCACCCCTGAAGGAAAGGCAGCAGGAAGGGAGACGTGCTGATGGGAGAACTCCCACCACAGCAGGAGACCTGGCAGCCCTGGCCTGGACACGGCTCTCCAGCGTATGGGCTTCTTTAATCATATAACCTGCTACCTAGGTAAAGGTAAAGGTAAAGGTTCCCTTGCTCGAAAGCCAGTCGAATCCGACTCTAGGGTTGTGGGGCTCATCTCCGTTTCAAAGCCGAAGAGCCAGCGCTGTCCAAAGACGTTTCTGTGGCCATGTGGCCGGCATGACTAAACACCAAGGCGCACGGAACGCTGTTACCTTCCCACCAAAGGTATTTACCTACTTGCAATTTCTTGCTTTCAAACTACTAGGTTGGCAGGAGCTGGAACTAGAGACGGGAGCTCACTCCGTCATGCGGCACCCGGGTCTCGAACTGCTGAACTACCGACCTTCCACAGCCTGCAGTTCAGCATCTTAACCACTTGAGCCACCGCAACTCCAACCTGCTACCTAGGTAGTGATAAAAAGCTCAAAGATAGAAACAATATGATGGGGAGATTTAAGGGCACTTTCACACAGCAGCAGCAGGAGGAGGAGGAAGCGGATTTCTACCCTGCCTTTTACTTGGCGTCTCAGAGTGGCTTCCAATTGCCTTCCCTTCCTCTCCCCACAACAGGCACCCTGTGAGGTAGGTGGGGCGGAGAGAGCTCTTTTCAGAACTGCTCTTGAGAGAACAGCTCTGAGGGAACTGTGACTGGCCCAAGCTCACCCAGCCAGCTTTAGTGGAGGAGTGGGGAATCAAACGCGGTTCTCCAGACTAGAGTCCGCCACTCTTAACCACTACACCAAACTGGCTCAGCAATGGTTTGCCACGTAGCTGCTGCCAATGCAGATGCATCTGCGTTATCCATGGAGCATCGATGTGGCCGTTTCCCCTGCACTTTTACCACCCCTGCCCACCAGTCCTCTGGTTGCACGGAAAAATGGCACCAATTTGCGAGGGACCTACGATAATGTGCCCCTTCCTTTCCACATGCATGCAGAGTGCAGGGTTGCCAGCTCTGGGTTGGGAAATACCTGGAAATTTGGGATGGTGGCGCTTGAGGAGGGTGGGGTTTGTGGAGGGGAGAGACTTGAATGGGGCACAATGCCATGGAAGCCACCTTCTGAAGTGGCCATTTTCTTCAGGTGAACTGATCTCTGTCACCTGGCGATCAACTGTAATAGTGGGTGTGCTGCCCCAGCCAGCTTTAATTTACCTTTAAGAGTAGTTGCACCCTGGGAATTGAAGTCCACAGTTAGGGGTCCCAGAAGCTTCCCTCTGACTGGCTCATTAAGAGCAATTTCCTGAGCTCAGAAGCGGTTAGGGGTCCCTGAAGCTTCCCTCTGACTGGCTCATTAAGAGCAATTTCCTGAGCTCAGAAGCGCAAAGATAGGAGTTTATTGTTCTTTTCCGCTTCTTTGTCCATCAACCCTTACTGCAAGGAGAGGGGAAGCCATCTCTTCTCTGACCGCGACTATAGAACTGACCTAGATCACAAGATGTAACTTTCCACTCAGATATATCAGCTGATTGTGAGTAAACTATTTTCTGACTGCGTGTGAAGTGGAATAAAGATGATTTAGGCTCTCTCAGTAGTTGTGGTTGACTCACACCTAGAGGTGTTGGCTTAGCACAGCTAGCGCTGGATGGGATAGTGAGAGAAGAGATGGCTTCCCCTCTCCTTGCAAGTAAGGGTTGATGGACAGGGTCACCGGCGGGGAGAGCCAGTCAGAGGGAAGCTTCTGGGACCCCTAACTGTGGACTTCAATTCCCAGGGTGCAACTACTCTTAAAGGTACATTAAAGCTGGCTGGGGCAGCACAGTGGGAGATCTGGAGGTTGGCAGCCCTAGCTGTCTCCAAAAAGATTGTATCACACCAGGTTTAGGAAAGATCACATTAATCAAAACACCCCACTCCAGTTTGGATGCCAAAACAAAGAGACATCAAGTGTTTTCAGGTAAGGCCATTTTCATAGAAAAGTGGCAAAAACAAGTAATCTGGCTGATATTCAAACCAGCTCTCCCACCCCCAAGCGGGCCATAGTCCCAGCAGCTAGCCACAGGTAACAACGGGTGACCCCAGATGAGTATCTGCAGACACACCAAGCTACAATCCAGCCATTTGAATACAACTTGGAGGAGTTATTAAAATGCAGGTCGGGGTGTCCCTTTAGTTTCCGAGTCTTCCAACTACCTCATGGGACACCTACTGGATCCACTGTAAGAGTCATGTTGCTTGTGTGGCTACGCTTAAGTTTCACAGCTGAGCCAACGGTGGCTCCTGGGGCAGTTTGGGGATAGGAAAAGAGTTGGGGGGGGGGAGGCACAAAACTCCCACAGTGTGCATCTGGGAGGCACAAAACTCCCACGGCACATATGCTACAAAGTCCTCGTGCTGTTTCCCAACTCGCAAGAGAACTTCATTCTGTGCAGATGGACCACCGGCGCCTGCCCTTCCTGCGGCACCGAGTGAGCACAACGCCTCGGACTCAGCCAAGAGGCTGGCCTGAATGGGCACTCACTTGGCTTTGGCTGCAAGGAGAAGGAATGTGGCGGGAGCGCACGACAGCACAACACTGGTGCTCCCGTAGTGCCCCCACCGGCTTGTGACAAATGGTCCTCTTCTCCAGCTCAGCTTCAGCCGCCTGGTGAGGACCTCAGCCTGGCGATGAGGCTCTTCTCATCCAGCCCCTGTTCTCCTCGCCCACCCACAGCCCAGCCTGTGTCACTGAGCAAGGAGAATCAGGGCCGGACCAGGAGAATCCGGGCTCCCATTCCACTGAGCTCTGAGGCAGCCTAGGCGGGGGCAGCTGGCTTGCCTCTCCTTCCTTTCCTCACCTGTGCATTCTCTACCAGCCCAAGGGTCTGCAGTGCACACTGGGAAGAGGAGGAGGTGGTAGAAGACAGGCTTCCTTCAGAGTGAGTCCATTGCATGCAACAGGGCTTGCTTCTGTACGGTCATACACAGGACTGGGACTGGAGAGGCAGCAGTTCCAGAGAGGTGGCTGCTACCTAGTCCTGTGCAGGTTTGCTCAGAATTACCGCCCCCCCATCTTCAATGGTGCTCACTTACAGATCAGTATGCGTAGGATAGTCCTGTTAAGTAGGGTTGCCAACCTCCTGGTGGTGGCTGGGGATCTCCCACTCTTAAGGTAAAGGTCCCCTTGCTCGAAAGCCAGTCGAATCTGACTCTAGGGTTGCGGTGCTCATCTCCGTTTCAATGGCATTAAAGTTGTGAGCAAGCAATTTGGCTACTGCACAAATTAGTTTGCTCTGGAGCCGTTTTTCCTGAGCTAAGGCAAAAATGTGTGAGCTGGAGGCTAAAAAACTGTGAGATAGCTCACACTAACTCAGCTTAGAGGGAACACTGACCCTAACTGTTAGGCCCATTGAAAAAGCGGAAAGGAACGTGCAGGGACTACCTGCACACTTTTTATCCAGGACCATTCTACCTTCCCTTTTTATCCAGGACCATTCTGCTTCCATGCACTTAAGAAGGGCATCGCTCTGCTTAGGAGGGCACTGACAATTTGCTTAAAAGGAAGGGTTAAAAACAGTGGACCTCTCAAGGAAGGAGGGCCTCCGATCCCGGCTCTATACAAACCAAAAGCAAAAGTACATCCACAACCCCCAGCATCGCAGAAGTTGCAAGCGGGTAGGTACAGAAACTGTGCCCAAAATTGTCCGAGCCCCCCCCCCCTTTCCTCACTGATGCAGCTTTTATACAAGACTGAGGAATGTGGGGGGAATGTGTGAAATGAATAATGCTATTGAATGACACGCCTGAGATGAGAATCGAAAGACGGGATTAGCTGCCCTGGCAGGCTCTCCAGCTCAAAAGCATATTGAGTTAATGGCTCTGGCCTACAGGTACGGCTCTTCACAATCGGTCATCAATGGGGCCAGACTGGTCTTTGTTTCCAGAATTCTCTCCATACCGCCCTGCCAAATGAACTCACTTGTGTTTTCTAAATATGAAGGATCTGGGTTGTTGTCTTTTTAAGATTCTATTATGTAACAAACGCGAAGGTTGATTCATAACCTTTGTAGCAAACGGCTTGTTCTTCGCAAACACATGTTACAAATCCCAAGCGACCCCTCTTTAAAAAGAAAAGAGAAGAAAAAACTGCTTTTGAAGGACAAAATTCAGTGGCAATGCAAGCCTTAACTAGGGAAACAATAAAAAGACCAAAAGCAAAGTCCCGTCCTTTCCCTCCCCTCTTTTCCACTGACGCTGTAACATCTGCTGTACATTTCAGTACTGCTTCAACAAACCCCCTCCATCACACATACATATATCAAAGTCCCAGCCTGGCACTCATTTGCAAAGAAGCGTGCAGAGATGGAGACTGGGAGATGGGCAGAGCCCCCCCCCCCAAAAAAAATCTCCTGCTCAAGGCTGCTCAAGCGCACAAACTGTGCCCTACTGTTTTTTGTCTAAAGCTGGCAGAGCAAAATCCACAGCCAAGATCAGCCTGCCCACAGATAGAGATCTTACCCGTTTTGTGCAAGAACACAAGAAGAGCCCTGCTGGATCAGACCAGTGGCGCATCTAGTCCAACATCCTGTCTCACACAGTGACCAGCCAGTTCCTCTGGAGAGTCAACAACAGGGCACAGAGGCTGAGACCTTCCCCTGATGTTGCCTCCTGGAGCTGGGATTCAGAAGTTGACTGCTTCAGAATGTGGAGGTTCCCTTTAGTCCCCGTGGCTAGAAGCCATGGATAGACCTCTCCTCCGTAAATTTGTTTAATCCCCCTTTAAAGCCATTTATGCCTATGGCCATCACTACATCCTGAAGCAGCGAATTTCACATTTTAATCACTCACTGTTTAAAGCCATATTTCCTTTTGTCCATCCTGTAATTTATTTATTTATTTATTTATTTTTCATATTTATATCCCGCCCTCCCCAATGGGCTCAGGGCGGCTCACAAAGGCAAGGTAAAACCGAGCCATAATTAAAACATATGATACATAATAAAAACATCCAGCATTAAAACAGTGGTGCTCAGTCAATTACTAAACGTAAGTCCAAGATGGCTCAACTCAGTTCTTCTCCAGGATCTTCTAAACATTCCCAAGTTCTTCCTCAGGGCCTCGCCGGACGTCCTTTAGGTGCAATGGCGGTGATGGTATAGTGGGGCGGCGGCTCCTACTCGCCTGGCGGAAGAGCTCCGTCTTGCAGGCCCTGCGGAACTGCATAAGGTCCCGCAGGGCCCGGATCTCCCCCGGGAGCTCATTTCACCAGGTAGGAGCCACCACTGAAAAAGCCCTGGCCCTAGTCACAGCTGATTTGGCATCCTTGGGGCCCGGGATGTCCAACAAATTTTGGGCCCCCGACCGTAGTGCTCTTGGGGGAACATGTGGGGAAAGGCGGTCCCTCAGGTAGGCTGTGACTGCAACGATACAATGTGCAGAACAGTTTCTCTCTCACAAGTGGGTGGGGTTTGGGCAGGAAGCAGAGCCCCGCCCACTTCCATCCACAGTCATGTGTTCCAGGGGGGAGCCATCTTGGTCTGCAGCACAACAGCTGGATTCGAGTCTAGCAGCCCCTTAGAGAACAAGCCGTTTTTCGGGGTATCTGCTTTCGGGAGTCAAAGCGCCCTTCGTCAGATACTGCTGAAGAGAGCGTTGACTCTTGAAAGTTCGTACCTGAAAATCTTGTTGGTCTCTCTGGCGCTACTGGACTCGAATCATAGAATAATAGAGTTGGAAGGGGCCATACAGGCCATCTAGTAGTCCAACCCCCTGATCAATGCAGGATCAGCCTAGAGCATCCCTGACAAGTGTTTGTCCAGCTGCTGCTCAAAGACTGCCAGTGAGGGGGAGCTCGCCACCTCCGCAGTTGAACAACTCTTACTGTCAAAAAGTTTTCCCAAAGATCCAGCCGGTACATTCCCACCCTTAATTTAAACCCATTCTTGTGCGTCCTATCCTCTGCTGCCAACAGGAACGGCTCCCTACCCTCCTCCTACACCAATGTTTGGTGTAGTGGTTAAGTGTGCGGACTCTAATCTGGGAGAACCGGGTTTGATTCCCCCACTCCTCCACTTGCACCTGGATGGATGACCTTGGGCAAGCCATAGTTCTGACAAGAGCTATCCTTGAAAAAGAGCCGTTTCTGTCAAGGGCTCTCTCAACTCCACCTACCTCACAGGGTGTCTGTTGTGGGGAGGGGAAGGGAAAGGAGATTGTCAGCTGCTCCGAGACACCTTTGGGTAATGAAGGGCGGGGTATAAGTCCAATCTCTTCTTTTTCTTCTTCTTCTTCGTGGCAGCCCTTCAAATCCTTCAAGAGAGCAATCATGTCCCCTCCCCAACCTCCTCTTCTTCAGCCTGAACATTCCCAAGATTGCCTTATAAATCACATTGGATGGAGTGACAGCCAATGGGTCCCAGTGGACCTTTGTTTCTATTTTGCTACTAGAGAGTAACTCAGCCACCCCTTTGTAATCCCTTCGCAAAGATTGGCCAGTGATATTTTGCAGATAAAACAAAAGCCCTGGACCAAAAGCACAGGAGGCCCTTGAGAAACACAAATGTTTCATCCCCATCATTCCCCCCCCCCTTTTTCCCCAGGGGAAATGTGGCAAAAGAAATGATGAGAAAGTGTCTTTCCTTGTCGGGGGACTCCCTTAGATGGAAGGTTTCCTAGGAAAGAACCATCCTGGTAACGGCTGCCATCAATCAGGGACTCCCTGAGAACATCTAGGTTTCCTTCTAGTGTAGTAAGTAAAGGTAAAGGTTCCCTTGCTCGAAAGCCAGTCGAATCCGACTCTAGGGTTGTGGTGCTGTTCTCCGTTTCAAAGCCAAAGAGCCAGTAAAAATATTTATTAAAAAAAAGCCGAAGAGCCAGTGCTGTCCGAAGACGTTTCCGTGGTCATGTGGCCGGCGTGACTAAACACCAAGGCGCACGGAACGCTGTTACCTTCCCAAGTGGTATGTGTTTATCTACTTGCAATTTCTTGCTTTCGAACTGCTAGGTTGGCAGGAGCTGGAACTAGAGATGGGAGCTGCTCCCTCTGTCATGCGGCAACCCGGGTCTCGAACTGCTGAACTACCGACCTTCCACAGCCTGCAGTTCAGCGTCTTAACCACTTGAGCCACCGCAGCTCCCTAGTGTAGGTACTAGACCAATAAAGACATAACAGGGTGTAAACCCTGAAGAATGCCTTATAGAAAACTGCGTAGTGTCCGTGCAGTCTAGCATGTAAGGAAGAGATTAAGAGAAATACCCCAGAGTAATACCTTGTACTAAAACAAAGCCAAAGGGGGGGGGGTTAGAAAAAGAAAGTTTATTATATAAGGAAAAGAGGAAAGGAGTGGTTGGAATTTTAAAAAATGGTAGAAAAGGTGGACAAAACCAAAATACATTGCTTTGGCCATATCCCTCATGCAGGCTCTCTCACTTGGGAGCCAAAGCAAAGCCCTGCAGTCATGGAAGACTAGAGTGTCCTCCTGGGGTCAGAAATGTTGGGCTAAATGTAAAAAAACCATTTGACTTGGTGACAAAGAAGCTTCATGCAGTATCTCCAATCCTCCACGTTTCCCAGTGAAGGGGAAAAAGCTGTTCAAACAAATTACAAAGATGACCTGACTCCAATGTTAACAAGAGGAAGAAAATTTACTTACAGAAATAGAAGCCCATTTTACATGACATATTTAAGTAGGTACATTTAACTTATTGCGAACTGATTAACTTCAGAAAGGTTGACTTGCTACAGCTCCAAGCCCAGGTAAGAGAGAAAGAAGAGAAGTCCTATATGAGACGAAACAGAAGGCAAGCAATAACCAAAGAGGCTCAGCATCTCACTGATGAGAGGGTGGGGCAAACTGCCAAGCCCACCGGAGTGAGAGAATTCTCTTAACCCTTTCCCTTTTTCTTGCATGCAGCGTTACAGTCTCCAACAAGAAAGGCCTCCATTGACTCTGCTAACCTCCTGTTGGGTGTTCACTGAGAAACCATTTCAAAGCATCTTGGATCCTTCCTGACTCAATTAGAAAATCCGTGGCAGTGGATCACAGAAGAGACGAAAATATTTCCCCCTGTGGTTTTTTAATGAACTGGTTCAAGGATCTTAAAAGATAACCAGTTCTTTCCCTTGGGAAGTTACCTGCATTTTCATTCTTACCATTCAAGGGCATCCTCCACCAGGAGGATCTACTGCTCAAGCCCTTCATTAAATCTGCTTCAAGACTTTGTGGGTTTTTCTTGACCTCATAAGAACATAAGAGACGCCAATGTTGGATCAGGCCAAAGGCCCATCCAGTCCAACACCCTGTGTCACACAGTGGCCAGAAATACCAGGTGGCATCAGGAGGTCCACCAGTGGGGCCAGGACACTAGAAGCCCTCCCACTGTTGACCCCCCCCCCAAGAACCAAGAAGACAGAGCATCCCTTGCCCCAGAGCCCCTATCTATACTTTGTGGCTAATAGCCACTGATGGACCTCTGCTCCATATGCTTATCTAATTCCCTTTTGAAGCTGTCCATGCTTGTAACCGCCACCACTTCCTGTGGCAGGCTCCCCCCACCCCAGGTGACTGTTCTTCCCGGTTGAAATAAAGGGTCCTTTCATTAATCTCAAAATGTGGCCAGTGCAGACTCAGCTGACATCTCCATCCTCATGTCCAGAATAGCTGCTTCCTGCCTTAACATTAGACCACTGTCTATTCCAGCTCCCTCTTGCCTCCGACCTAGACTTTGCAGCCTTCAAGGTCCCCAGCTTTGCTGGAGGCTGCCTACACATTGGCCCTGCATCAGACTTCAGGACCCAGGTATTGCCACTGACTTTTCGACACAATTTATGCTGGATGTTCCTCCAGACAGCTCAGTTTCCTTTTTTCCAATGGGCTGCCTGGCTAGGACAACCATGAAACAGACTCTTGAACTAAGCCCTAGAAAGGACACGTGAAGCCAGAAAAAGGGGGCAAAAACCCCAATCTCACTGCCCTTTCTGCTAGAGAAAGTGAGGTGGGAGGGAAACCAGAAGCTCCTTCAACCCCCTCTCAGGACCAAGCGAGATGTGATTATTTTTAAAGAGTGCATCCAGGCTCCCCGGACCCAAACTTGTTTTCTCGCAGCCACACAGCAACTTTGGATAATTACTTTTAAAAATTAAAGGAAAGCCCATTTAGGCTCAGAAAGCTGCCACAGGAGGCTGGAAGGGCTCCTGCCTCCCCCCCCCCCAAATTGGGGTATTTATGATTTTTTTTTCTCAGCCCCACCTACCTCACAGGGTGTCTGTTGTGAGGAGGGGAAGGGAAAGGCATTTGTAAACTGCTCTGAGACTCCAAGTGAAGGATGGGGTATAAATCCAATCTCCTCCTCCTCCTCCTCCTCCACCTCTTCCATGCTATTTTCCCATGCCGAAATAGCACTTGGGGGGAGCTATTTCCCCTTTTTTGCTGCTCCACATGCACAAAAAACTCCCTGTGGAGCTCCCCTTTATTTAATTTTTTTAATGTAAACTGGCTCTCCTTTTTATATAAACTGGCTCTCCTTTATATAAACTGGGTAGCCCGTACCCAGTCTTTTAGAATATGTATGGCTAATTTGGCCCTCAGGGCTGAGTGGATGAGCACTTCTTAAGATGCGTTCCCTGACAGACATCTGACTGCGAGTCTGATCATCCACCCATGCCCATCACCAGTGTTCCCTCTAAGCTGAGTTAGTGTGAGCTAGCTCACAGTTTTTTAGCCTCTGACTCACAGATTTTTGTCTCAGCTCAAGAGGGATGGCTCCAGAGCAAACTAATTTATGCAGTAGCCAAATCACTTGCTCACAACTTTAATGCCAGTAGCTCACAAAGTAGATTTTTTGCTCACAAGACTCCACAGCTTAGAGGGAACATTGCCCATCACACATCAGGCATCTTATGTAATCACACCCTGAGAAGAGGAAGGTAATGGACTGACTTTGGGGAGCCCATGACCCTTCAAGGAGGAGAAACACACATACCCTCCAAAACGCCCCATCCCCTCTAGTAAAAGCAGTGGATGCTCTCCCAGTGCACAGTTAAGGTTCACTGTGATGTCAACAGGCTGCAGGCGAGTCCCCTTCCTTGGCTCCGTCTCACATTTGAAGATTCTGAGCTTCCAGGGGCAAAAAGGTTGCCAACTCTGGGTTCAGAAATACCTGGAGATTTGAGGGTGGAGCTGGGGAGGGTGGGGTTTAGGGAGGGGAGGGACTGCAGTTGGGTATAATACCATGCAGTCCACCTTCCCCAGCAGCCACTTTCACCAGGGGAAGTAAAATAAATGTTCTAAATAAATAAGTAAATCAATAAATAAGTGATGTATGTAGTCTGCAGATCAGTTGTCATTCCAGGAGATCTCCAGCCCTCCACCTGGAGGCTGGCAACCCTAAGTGGCAAGCTGCCCCACAGCGCAGGATTCAAAACTGTTGCCTGATGAGAGCAGTGTTTGGAGGAGACTTCAGCAGGGTACAGGGATGCCAGCAGGGTCCTGGCAGGGAGCTCCAGCCTGACTCCTGAGGTCTTCTGGTGCACGTGCAACCGTGATGACATCGCCTGGAAGTGACATCATTGCTCCAGGCACATTGTTCAGGAGAGGCTCTAGCATTTGGGTAAAAAACTCTATGGTCATTATAGAGTTTTTACCCAAATGCTAGAGCGTCCCCCGCATGACATGCCTGCCGTGATGACGTCACTTCCAGGTGACATCATCACACAAGGCACGTTGGGCATGACAGGGCTCTTCGGGAGTGGGCTCTCCCCACCAGCCGATGGGCCAACAGCAGATTGGGGGGTCCAAAAGAGGGGAAAACCCCACCCCCATCGGAAGGGATGGCAACCCTAGCAGGGTATGATGCTATATAGTTCACCTTCCACAGCGGCCATTTGGTCCAGGGGGACTGACCTCTATCCCATGGAGACAACGCTGTAATCCCAGGAGATCTCCACCCATCACCTGGAGGGTGGCAACCCCATGCCTTCCAATACTCATGCCCACCACTGGCAACCCCATGCCTTCCAATACTCATGCCCACCACTTGGGGACCATCCTTCTAAGTGCTGTGCTAGGCACTGTGTGATAGACCAATGGCTTACGAACCCATCCATCATTCTCTCTCCCCTTTCCTTTACGCATTCTTCCAGTCCTCTTTCAGCCAGGGCCTTAAGTACAGATAACAGGATAATTTTATAACAAATCAAATCATTTCCCCCCTCCCATCTGTTGCACTGAGAGGAATCTTTCTTTCTGCTTTCTCTAATGGGTTTTTCTCTTGAAGGGGGGAACAACCCATCCATCATTCTCTCTCCCCTTTCCTCTACGCATTCTTCCAGTCCTCCTTCAGCCAGGGCCTTAAGTACAGATGATAATTTTATAACAAATCAAATCATTCCCCCCCCCATCTGTTGCACTGAGAGGAATCTTTCTTTCTGCTTTCTCTAATGGGTTTTTCTCTTGAAGGGGGGAACAAAATAAAGAAGGTTTCTTATCTGAGATAAAAAGCAAGAAACAAACAATCAGTGAATGCAAGGATGGGAGGGGGGAACCCCAGAAGAAAAGAAACCCACTATGAGAAAGAGAGAGAAGCTGAGAAAATAGAAGGCAAAAATCCCAGAGAAAAAAATAATGAAGTGCAGACAGCAGAGTAAACAAGAGGCAGAAGGGGGGGGGGAACAGATGGACAAGCAGACAGAAGGTTGTTTTCTCTCTCCCTCTGTCTCATTCAATGAAAGACGCCCATTATCAGATTATCAGAAGCCTTTTGCAGCCAGGCACAAGTAAGTTTGTACGTATTCGGATGCCTGAGATGGATCTGGTCTCTTTGACGCCAGACAGAAGCCAAGCAAACGTGCCTAGGTGGTATTCTCCTCTTGCCACAGCTAGATGCCCAGACCCAGATATCTGTGGCTAAATCAGACCAGGAGCAAAAACTCATTCCAAACACAGGGCACAGCCGAACCCTTTATAATTGCTCGATTTCAGCTATGCCTAAGCACCCTCTCTGTGCTGCATAAACAAAACATTAGACATTATAACACGGAGGCGGGGGGAGAATGGGAGAAGATGCACAGAGAGGAGCTGATTCAGTTCTCGCAACAGTCAAGCAAGGTGCCTTACGGAACGCAGTCGTTGCACACATGACAACAAGCCCAGGTTTCCTTCCAAGCACCACCCAGCAAGGAACTGCAATTTATTTTGTTAGTTTGTTTTTATCCTGCCCATCCTCCAACAAAATATCCCAGTGTGGCCGGAGCTCGCAAGGGCTTGGAAGTTAAGCCTGGTCAGCGCTTGGATGGGAGACCACCAAGGAAGGTTGGGGTTGTGTGCAGGGGAAGGCAATGGCAACCCACCTCTGCTCATCTCTTGCCCTGAACACCCAGTGGCTGGGGTCGTCGTCCTGAGTTGGTTGTGACCAAGGCTCCCTCTAGGCTGTGGAGTCCTGTGAGCAAAAATTCTACTTTGTGAGCTACTGGCATTAAAGTTGTGAGCGAGCGATTTCACTACTGCATAAATCAGTTTGCTCTGGAGCCATCCTTCCTGAGCGTAGACAAAAATGTGTGAGCCGGAGGCTAAAAAAACTGTGAGCTAGCTCACACTAACTCAGCTTAGAGGGAGCACTGATTGTGACTCGACGGCACATTCGTTCTTTCTCTCCCCATTCCAAGGAGCTTGGGGCAAAGTACATCAGCTTCCCTATCTCCATTTCAGTTGTATGTTTTAATGTTTATATCCCACCTTTCCTTGTGGTTCAAGACAGCTTAACAGTAATAGTTAAAATCTTGTTTGGTTAAAAAAAGCCAAACATGAGATACAGCAAAGCTGAAAAAGTGTGCATGCACACAGAAGCTTATACCTTGAATAAAACTTGGTTGGTCTTCCAGGTGCCCCTGGACTCAAACTTCATTCTGCTGCTTCAGACCAACATGGCTACTATTAAATACTGGGTTCAAGACGCATTGCAGTGAATAACTCTACTTTGGCCCTGTTCATACGAGCCCAGTTGGGCCGGGAGCGGGACGGAACGGGGGCGGAGCAAACCAGCGCGATCCCACCTCAACATCTGAGGAGCGTGCCGGATTCGTCCCGGTTCCGTCCCTACCGGCAAAAACGCGCAGTAAAAAAGAACCACCTACCTAGGTGGTTGAATCCGTTGGAGCGCCGCAAGCCGGGCCGTGGGATCGGCCGGCTTGTATTTGCGCTGGTGCTTCCCGGCCCCCTGCCGTACTGCGCATGCTCGAGCATGCCGGGGAGTGACGCGCCGCGGCTCCGGGGATCTGTGGGATCTTGCCATGGCGCTCCAACTTTGGTGCGGCTCACATTTGCCGCAGATCAGCCCTCCGTTTCCCTGCCGTGTGGCAGGGACCCTCATTTAATGATTTCGGGAACAAGACTGAAGACTCCGGGGCAACTACCCTGTTTAAGTAGCATGCAAAAACCACACCCAAACACACCCCACTCCCAACAATAGGCTATTTACATAACATTGTCTCCTCATTGGTTACCTCTATTTGCATAACATTGAGGAATTTCAGACAGGCGACATATTCCGGTTCAGGAACGGTTCCCAAACGGTTTCTGGTCTGACATTTCAAGTAGAACCGTTTTAGAACCGGTTCCCTACCGGAATATATTTGTACTTTCACACACAAACACTTCTGTCCTGTTCAGAAACAGGGCTGAACCATGTTACCTGTAAACCACTTCCAAGTAGTCTTCAGTTTCTTCTCCCAGATCTGAAATGCTTTTTCCCACCGTTTTTCGCCCACGCGGGTGATCTCCGGCTTTTTTTTTAATGTTCACTTTAGAGTGCTATAGCACTATAACAAACAGCAAACAGCATTATAGCAACCCCATTAGAATGCCTGGAGTGTTATAGCGCTATAGCACTCTGAAGCGGACGTTTTAAAAAAAAAGCCGGAGATCGCCCGCGCGGGCGAAAAACAGTAGGAAAAAGCAGTGCAGTCTGAAATGGCAAACCGATTCAGATCCAGCTGTTTACCGGTAGGGGGAAGCCATGTGTGAAATGGCAGCCCTATACCGGTTTACTCCACGACGGATCAAAAACGGCTTCAAACCGGCTTAAAAAGGGTAATGTGAAATTCTTCACTGTCTCCTCATTGGTTACCTCTATTTATATAACATTGCCTTCTCATTGGTTACCTCTAGAATCCTGGTGGTCTATTGTTCCAGAGCTCCAAGCTCAGCCCACCTCTTGTGGACAGACCTGGGAGATTCCAGCCCAATACATAACAGCTACCGACCTGAAAAATAAAATAGCAACCCCGCTAATCCCTCCCCCAGTTAAAAATATGCCAGCCATTCAAATCCCCTCCAAATTCCTGGCAAACAGGCAGGCCTTGTAATGCTGCCAGAATATCTCGGGATGCCAGCCTCCAGGTGTGACCTGGGGGATCCCCTGGAATTACAGCTCATCTCCAGACTACAGAGATCAGCTCCCCTGGAGAAAACGGATGCTTTGGAGGGTGGTGGGCTCTATCTGGCATTGTACTGCACTAAATCCCTCTCCTCCCCGAACTCCATCCCCAACTACCTTGCCAAGGCAGGTTATGCTGAGAAACTGTCAGCGTCCTCTCTGATTAATATACCTCTACAGAACACACATTTCACACATAGGCTTGTCATAGCCACTTTTAAGGTGTACACTCAGGGGGGAAAGCATAGGTACGCTCCTAAGATTACAATACCTGAACAAGCTATGAAAGCCTTATCCAGAAACTGCTATACAGGCTCTTCAGCCCCTGTCTTATCTGAATAAGTATATTTCAGCTACATTTACGACTGCGAGATAACATTTTTATCCCCTGATAAAGAATAAAGTACAGCTCAATCAGTGAAGATTGGACCTCCCTGCCAATAGCTGCTTACCATAACCGTTCATTCTAGCTAAATGGACTTCTGGCTGGACATAAACAGGAGTTGTGTACAGCTCCTCGCTTCACGATTGTGCCAACCAAGAAACTAGCATCTAGTGCAGAAATCAACATCCAGAGAAAGGCCCGACTCTACCCTTTAAAAGGGGCTTGAAGGAGATTGAGGAAAGTCTGGGGAAAAGCCTAAAATGGGCAGTTCATTGCTGTCCTAAGAGTGGCAGTCCTCAAGTGAAAGCTTCAAGGGGACATTAGAACATGATATCGCTGAACTTGAGTTCATTCACAAGTTCAGGGAAACAGGATTCATATTTCACTACAGGTGCTGATTTTCTGCCCCCAGCATTTCTTCCGTGGTGGTCCCTGGCTCCAAATATGTCCAGCTGTCCTCGACCAGGGCCAGGGCTCTCTCAGTCCTGGCCCCAGCCTGGTGGGACTCTCTGCTGAACACCACCAGGGCCCTGCAGGACCTTAAGCCATTCCTCAGGGCCTGTAAGGCAGAGATGTTCCACCAGGCTTTTTGTTGAGGACAGCGATGGTTCCCGCCTAGGTTGGCACCCTCTCCTTGCCCTAAGGCAGAGATGTTCCACCGAGCTTTTGGTTGAGGACAGCGATGGTTCCCGTCTAGGCTGGCACCCTCTCCTTGCCCTTGGTGTCCTGGTTAAGTGCGCAGACTCTAACCTGCGAGAACCAGGTTTGATTCCCCACTCCTCCACTTGCAGCTGCTGGATGGCCTTGGGCAAGCCACAGTTCTATCAGAGCTGTTCTCTCAAGAGCAGTCCTCGAAAGAGCTCTCTCAGGCCCGCCTACCTCACAGGGTGTCTGTTGTGGGGAGGGGAAGGGAAAGGAGTTTGTAAGCCGCTCTGAGACTCCGAGTGAAGGGCGGGGTATAAATCCAACCTCCTCCTCCTCTTCTTCTTCTTCTTCCAGATTGTTCAACTCCTCCCCCGCCGCCACCGCCCACGAGGTGGTCAGGCAGCCCAGAATGGGAATGGGAAGTAATTTGTAGTCCACCATCTGAATTTTTTAAAATCCATGAATGTATTTTATCTCATGGTTTTCTGTTTTTATCTATTTGTTGTAAATTGCCTAGAGCCCTGCAATAGCAGGGACTGGGTGAATCAGAAATCACCATCTAGCTGATTACCAAGTGTGCTGTGCCTCTGCATCCCCCTGAGTTACTTCTTTGCAACACCCTCCCCACCTTATGGCCTGGGTCTAAGGACTCAGAGATCTCCTTTCCATCTTGTACCTGAGGAAGGGAGCTCAGGCCCTCGAAATCCTGCTGGTCTCTAAGGTGCTTCTGGACTCAAATCCAGCCGTTCTGCTGCAGACCAGCACAGCTACCCTCTGAGACGAAGAACAGAATGAATTATGTAACAGTAAGCCGATAAAATGCTAGTTGCATAATTTGGATCATTTTGGCCAAACAGCTAATCCAGTGCGGTTCAGACTACACAAATACTGCAAGAAGTGCATGCAATTAACAACAATTGTAAGAATCAGTTGACTCTTGTTGATGAACTTCAAGCTGTTTTAATCTTTCTGTTTTTCAACAGACGAACTTCCCCGGAGTTTTACCGCTCGTTTCGACATTTTCTTTCTCAACGTAACGGTTCAATTTTGCATCCTTACAATATCTGACATCGGACTCTCTCCAATTCCATGTAACTTCAAGAGCTCTTGACAAAGTACTTTTACAAACGGACAGCTTGAAGTTCATCAACAAGAGTCAACTGATTCTTACAATTGTTGTTAATTGCATGCACTTCTTGCAGTATTTGTGTAGTCTGTATCTTAGTTATACTGCTGCCCCCCACCTTCTTTGTCACAATCCAGTGCGGTTGGCATTTAGTCTGGGAGGAGCCACAGCTGAATGGTGAAGTCCATACTTCCAAGAAGTCCCCAGTTCAAGCTCTACGTTATATGATCTTGGGCAGCAGGATCAGAGAAGGTCTCCCCCTCCTGCCCCGCCCCGGAGATCTCAAGAGCACCTGCCAACCAAAGCAGGCACTTCTGGGTTCCACGGGCCTCCTGGTTTTCACTCACAGGCACATCTCGGCTCAGCTGCCTTAGCTGTGACTCACGGCCCTCAGTATTTTTAAAACTCATGCCATCTTCATTTTTTTCAACAACATTAAGCAATCCCGTCGTGTACTTTCACAAATGCTGAACAATGTACTTTCAATCTACTGCAACAATGCACTTTACCAACCATTTGCAAGTGGATTTTTGCCATTTCACACAGTAAAATCCAGTTGCAAAGTGCACTGAAAGCAGATCGAAAGTGCATTATTCTGCATGTATGACAGCTAAGTATGTGGCGGCCACTGTGACGTGGTGCTTACGTTGAAGAATGGACTGGGACGGGGGATACCTGGGTACAAATCCCTGATTAGTCATCAAGCGTACTTGGTGATACTGGGCCAGTCAATCTCAGCCTAACCTACCTCTCAGGAGTGTTGTGTGGATAAAGTAGAAGCAGGGGGAGCCATGTATGCTACCCTGGGCACCTTAGAGAATGGTCTAGACAAAAAAATGATAGATTGAAGATCATGCCAACTTCTTCCATGAAAAAGCACAAACAACTTTTGCCGACAGAAGTTTGGGTCCCCTCCCCCAACATTTATAATTATTGGAAAGGGTTTACAGACAAAAAACAGACACAGGATCAAGGAAGAGTGCACTCATTGCACAAGCGACATGAAACGTGCATAGCAATCCTAACCAGTACATAAAATATTTTTGTAAAACCATGGCTACAGTATCTCAACTCTCTAAAAAAGGTCTAAACTCTAAAGGTTACCAGGTGGATTGTTTTCTGCCTTTCTCTTAATTAAGATTGGAAGGTTTTGCATTGAAGCACAATCCCTTCAGGCAAGATCCATCCACATTTTAGCAATGCATACTTAATCTCTGCTAACGAATACTGCATGAAAGAAGCCCAGCTTGATACTGCAGAAGGTATACCTTCTTGTGCCCACCCCAGGCCTCCCGTCATTGGCTGGCAGGGAGTGGGGAGACATACAGCATGACAACATCGCACCATCCGTCCTTCGTATTTTATGAAGAACAGAGAGTCCAGAGATGCAAAGGAATAACTCCATGTCCCTTATAGTGCTTAAAGTAAAGATTTCCCTTGCTTGAAAGCTAGTAGAATCCAACTCTAGGGGGCGGTGCACATCTCTGTTTCCAAGCCGAAGAGCCGGCACTGTCCGAAGACTTCTCCGTGGTCATGTGGCCAGCATGACTAAACGCCGAGGCACACGGAACGCTGTTACCTTCCCACTGAAGTGGTACCTTTTTATCTACTTGCAATTTCTTGCTTTCGAACTGCTAGGTTGGCAGGAGCTGGGACCAGAGACGGGAGCTCACTCCATCATGTGGCACTAGGGTCTCAAACTGCCAAACTACCGACCTTCCGGTCTGCAGCTTCAGTGTCTTAACCTCTGAGCCACCGCAGCCCCTTGTATAGCGCTTAATTTGGCACTAACCATAGTTTTTGAGTTATCACCAAGCAATGCATCAGTCAGGTCTTCTGCTATATGATAGCCGGTCATAATTTCCAACACCTCTTCCACAATGAAGATGGAAAATTATGGCATCTGAAGCTGTGAGCTCTTACTCACGAAAGCTCCTGCTTAAATAAATGCTGCTGAAATAAATGCTGCTGGTCTTTAAGCAGCCACTGGCCTTCCATGCAGGAACAGCTAGTGGTGAGTAGCCTAGTTGCACTATCAGTTTCATAATCCTGAATAAATTGGAAGCTTTTGTGGAATGTGGCAAAACTGCCCTGGCATGCAACCTGGAACACTAACAGTTATACTTAGGGATGGGCACAAACCAGTTCATAAATTAAAGTTCATGATGAATTTTGGCTGATTCGTGGTTCAAGAACTCAAGTTCATGTCGGGTCAACCAGCATGTTATAAAATAAAAAAGTTTAAAAAAAAAAAAACAGCATGAACTTTCCATGAACTTTCAGGCCCTTGGTGGAGGTTTGTGAATGGATACATTTCCAGAGAGACTGTCTCAGCTCAATCTAAATGTTTACCGAACTTCAAAGAAACAGGGGGGGCAGAATTTGGAGGGCATGTAGAGGAACATCCAAGGGATATCCCCTGTGACTTTGATGTCTCTAGCTTGCACAGGATCCATTCTATACACTCCTGAACCTTCTGAGCCTGCGCCTGCCATTTCCCCAGAAAGCACTTTCCTGAGGAACCCTTACTTGGGGGGGGGCATAACTCAGACCCCATAAATCCAATCCTCACCAAACTTGGAGGGCAGGTAGAGGTCTATCAGCCAGAGACGCCCTGTGAGTTTGGTGACTCAGGGGAGCACCCTACTGCCACACAAACCAAACCAGTTCATTTGGCAACTAAAAGTTTGTAAAGATTCATGGCTCTCAAACTAGGCACAAACTACGAACTGAACCGGACTGCATTTTCTTGCCCTGCACCCATCCCTAGTTATCCTAGGCAGAGTTACTCCATTCTGAACCCATTGAAATCAGTAGGCTTAAACTGGAGTAACTTTGTCTAAGATTGCACTATTAAATGGCCAGATAAGGCCCCCAGATTTCTGAAGCTCCGGAAGTTCAGAATACTAGATGCCAGAGACAAACTACAGCATAAGCACACAGAGGCATCATGCCGGCTGCATTTGGAAACAGAATCCTGGAGCCCCTGAAACTTGATCTGACCCATCAAACCAATTCCTGTGTTATTATGCACACCTTAACCAAAAACATCTTCTCAGTGAATTAAAACTGTAGAAGAAGAAGAGAAGAAGAGATTGGATTTATACCCCGCCCTTCACTACCCAAAGGTGTCTCAGAGCGGCTTACAAACTCCTTTCCCCACAACAGACACCCTGTGAGGTGGGTGGGGCTGAGAGAACTCTGACACAAACGGCTCTTTTTTCAAGGACAGCTGTGCCAGAGCTTGTGACTGACCCAAGGTCACATCAGCAGGTGCAAGTGGAGGAGTGGGGAATCAAACCCGGTTCTCCCAGATTAGAGTCTGCGCACTTAACCACGACACCAAGCTGGCACACCAAACTGTGTGCCCACTGACCAATCAGCTCAAGCTGTCATTGATTGATTTACCAGACTACCACAAAATAATAACTGTGTCCCAATGAGAATAATTTCCTATTGTGCCAGATGTTTCCCTTTCACTCTCAGGACACAAGAAGCTGCTTTGTATCATCTAGCTCAGTATGGTCTAGTCTTACAAGCAGTGGCTCTCCTGGATCGCACACAGAGAAGGCACAGTCTTTCCCAACATCTGCCCCCAAAGCAGCTTTGTAATGGGCACTGAGGCACTGAGCCTACAGGCAAAGCATGTACTTAGCTACTGAGAGCCAGCATGGTGTAGTGGTTAAAGTGTTGGACTAGGTCCTGGGAGTTCCAGGTTCGAATCGCAACTCTGCCATGGTACCTTGCTGGGTGACCTTGGGCCAGTCACAGACTTTCAGCCTAACCTATCTCACAGGGTTGTCGTGAGGATGAAACAGAGGAGAGGAGAATGATGTAAACCACTTTGGGGTCCCCACTGGGGAGAGGGGCGGGGTACAGAGGAGAGGAGAATGATGTAAACCACGTTGGGTCCCCATTGGGGAGAGGGGAGGGATATAAATAAAGTAAATACCGAGCCCTGGTTCCTCTGTACTTTACGTATGTACGTAAGTGCTGTCAAGTTGCAACAGACTTGTAGCATCCCCAGCAACCAGTTTCCAAGGCAAGTGAGAAGCAGAGGTGGGTTTGTCATTTCCTTCCTCTGCAGAGCCATCTTTGGTGGTCTCCTTTCCAACGACTAACCCTGATTAGCTTCCAAGATCTGGTGAGATTGGCCTATACCACGCTGCCTTCCTTCCCCCTCTGTATCCTTCCCCCTCTGCACCCAAATCCTAAAGAAGCTGAAAAGAGCCAGAGTCCAGTAGCACCTTAAAGACTAGCAAAATATGTGGCAGGGGATGAGCTTCCGTGAGTCACTGCTCACTTCTTCATGCAATAATACATTATTTCTACAGGGGTCTTTTGGGGCTGGAGCGGGCCGGAGCAATGCTCCAGGAGCCCAGGAGCGGGCACAAATGGTGGTGGTGGCAAGCCCTGCCCCCAGCTCCCCAAGCTCTTACTGGGGTTACTTGTACTTGCCCTCTGCTCTTCCCCAGTAGCATATTGGACACCTTCCGACCTGAGGGGCTCATCTTCCGGCGTCATATTTTTTAGCCTTTTGATACTGTCCATGGGGTTTCACTACAGATGCTAATTTTCTGCCCCCAAGCATTTCCCCTCTGTTCTATTCAAGATGATTAGGATACGCATGGTATCTCTGCATCCTTCACAGACATCCTTTACAACATCCCTCCCACCTTCTGACTGTGATAGAAAGACTCAGAGATCTCCATTTCTACTTGTATCTGATGAAGGGAGCTCTCTGACTCTCAAAAGTTTATTCCCTGAAAGTATTTTTGGTCTCTAAGATGCTGCCGGATTCAGATCTAACTGTTTTAAATGCTTCAGTGTTGCTTTTGCCTCCCTCACTATCAAGTTTCTAACATAAAATGTCATTTTGTGGTTGCATTCTGTTATGCAAACTTGCCCAAATCTACTTCCAAATTACTGAGTGGCACCCCATTTTAAAATTCATCGCTCTCGAAAAATGTAACTGAGTAACAGTCGGGAAAGCCTACATTTTGTCTGGGAGGGGGAAGGGCTGGGGCATGTTCTCGGCAATAACACTCTTTCTAAGCCAAGGAGAACCTATATATACCTTCAAGTTTTCGTTTCCTAACTCCATAAATAGACACAACACATGAGCCAACACATTTACTCAAGTTTATACAATTACACATTATGTGTAGATTCTGAGACCATCTAGTTTCCCTAAGGACACAACTGAGAAAAAAACAAAATGGAACTCTCATGGAGTGTTTACTTTCCACCAGAAGCTGCCCTTCTGTTCACTGACGTAGGTAGCCTTCGGCGACATAAAACCACAGGCATATGCTGTTTCCCTAGGGATTCCATGGAGCTTGTCTACTTTTCAGAATTCTTGCCCCCTCTTTTAGTTTTTAAGTAAGCCCCTAGACCTCATGGTACACTCAAGAATGGGATCACAGCGGCTTACTGGAACCAATGAGTTATTTAATTCTTTCAGACATGGGATTCACCTGTAACACCTAATAACAATATAAGACTCACCGAGCTGCACTCATGTGACAGGAAGTAACAGGACATGAGAGTTATGGGACAGGAAGTGGAGGAACCAGAACTGGAGGGAAAGGAGCTCTACCCTGCAAGTTCACACAAAATACTGGAGGACCAACTGGCAAAGGTGGGAGTGGCCTGGCCAGGGGAAAAGAGAGAAGGCAAGGGAGAGCCACTGTGAGAGGAGGAGTGTCTCTTAACCTCAGTCTTCCCCACCATTGTGTGGCCTCACTTGGCTGCCCGGCTGCCCCTCTTGGTGGGTATGCAAAGACTGGCAGGAAGCAGTAGTGTTGGGATTCTTATTAAGTAAGTCAGCAGACACTGAGTCCATGGTGTGTTTAAAATATAAGAGTTTACTATAAACTTATCATGGGAAAAAGGTACACAGGATATAAAATAACTAAGAGCTAATATGCCTACATCCTTACAGCTAAAAGGTAAAACGGGAATGGAGTCTCCTTCTTCAGTCAGAACAAAGACAGGAAGGAGAAGCCAATATGCTAAATACTTGACACATTGGTTTCCAATCAGACTATTAAGTTAGCTCCAAAGTTCCCGGGCATTCTATTGTCTAAACAGATTGGTTACAAACAAACATGTGACTTCCTGTTGATCATCACAAACATCATTAACCCTGTAAATACTGAAGTGTTTTGACTTGTAACACCCAACAAGTAGACACACTGACAGTAGGGCCTTCCAAACAGCAGCAAAGAACTGGCAACTCCATAAGGGCCTGTGACCCAGCAGGTGGAGCCCTATAACTAAGGACTCCAGCCAATGGGTTGAAGACCACTGTCCTGGTCTATTCTGCAGTTCACAGGAGTTGTATAGCAGTCAGGTAGCATTTCTGGACAGAGAAGCTAAGGTGAAAGGAGCTTCCACCAGGCAGAACATCTAAAAACCACCCATCTGCCTTGAACCAGTAAGTCTGGTATCCATTATTCATCAGAGCCACCAAGGACCAAAGTACAAGTCATGCAGGAGTTCTGAGACTGGAACTTCCTACAGGTCACTTGGCTGTAGGAATCAGGGGGGGCTAACATGAACCAGAACTGTCCCTGATAGGAAGGAGCTTCCCAGGGATGCTTTACTCAGCACAGGGTAAAAAGACAGGCAAAATACAAATATCTGTCTTTTTCTCCCTACTTCTTTAAGCAGCCAGGGAGGGCATTTTGCACAGAGGAAAACATGACTGTCCAGAAGAGGTCAGCCTCCCTTCCTCGGCACCATGGCCCAAATCCGGATCAGACTTCCCCATAGCTGCTTTTCGGGGGCAATCTATGTCCATGTGTAGCTTGGCCCTCGGTGACTATGATAAAACAATTAAAATGCGCTTATATACAAACTCAGCATGCAAAAGGCACAAATCCGATTGCTTAAAAATAAAGGTGATATTCTGCAATTAAAATCAGTTTTATTTAAAGTAATCACAAAAATACAATTAAATACATATTCAAAACTGGGTTAAAAAACCCCTCAAAGGTAGAGAGCACCTGCTTGGCATGGAGAGGCTCCCTTGGCATCTTCTGTTAAAAGGACCAGGCAGGAGGTGATGTGAAAGACCTCTGAGACCCTGGAGAGCCGCTGCCAGTCTGAGTAGACGATCCTGACTTTGATGGACCAAAAGGTCTGAATCAGTATAAGGCAGCTTCTTGCCTCCTTCCTACTAAAATAAAAAACAGCACCCCTGACACAGAAGATAACTGAAAGGGGAGAGCTACATGCCGTAGGACAGGACTCCCCCATATCACTTAATCCACGGTTCCCAAATATCAGACTAGTAAAAAGGAAGGAGCCGCTGCGGAGCCAAGCCAAAAAAACCAAAGACACCTACAGCACAGAATCAAAGGAGAGGAGATCCGCTGGGAGACTGACAAAGAACCGGCAGGGTGCCTGTTAGGTATTCACCACCCCCCAATACCATGTGGCCCTAGTTAGAATTGGTAATTTGCAGTGTAAACCGCTCAGAGAACCTTTGGGATTAGAGCAGTATAAGGAATCGAAAGTATAAATAAATAAAATAAAATAAACCCATAAAGTCCTATTAGCTTTCAAAGCATGATGTTGTTATCACCTTACAACGCCCTGATATTTCGTGCACTGGAAGACCCTTTCTAGGCCATGATGCTGGTTATACAATGACCAGCTACCTCCCCCCCCCCCCCACACACACACACTTCTTTGGCTAAAATTCCTCGCAATCCCTCTGCCAGGTGCTTTCCACTCAGCCAGCGTTTCACTGATGGATCATTCCTTGGGCAGTCATTCCTCACCCCTTCTGCCCGGCATTTCTCACAGCATCCTTGCCACCATCAGCCCGTATCCCTTTGCCAGAAGAGAATGATTCCCAGATGGCAATACGATTTTATGTGGCATAGATACGGTTCCTCTGCTCCCATCAGGCTCCCATCCTTGTCCTCGCTGCCGTATCAGCTGAGACCACTGTGCAAGGCAGTGTGACCTTGTTTGCTCACATGACCAACTGATTGAGATAATTGGATAAACAGGACCACTCTTTTCACAGGGTTATCCTGACTTGGAACGAACACAATGAACTCAGACAACAAGGATTTCCAGATAATGGGGCACTGTTGTCCTCAGACTTCTAAACAGGCAGCCTGCATCCGTCACCTAGTTCTGCAGACTCATATTTGCAATGGAAATTTTGAGAAACAATGCAGGCGATGGCTGTTAAAACACCGAAAGCAAAGAGCTGCTTTGGCGTGGAGTTCAAATTGATTGCCCACTAAAGCCTCAAAATTGTCTTCCGTGAATCTTGATCATAAATGTCCTTGGGGAATTTGCCAAACATTCACAGACTATTTGATATCTGCCCTTGACATTTGATGTTATTGTATTTCCATATTTGCTAGATGACAGTTGATATTTGGTAGCTGATCATGTTTTAACTGACAGAATTTAATAGCTGACATGCAGTGGTATTTCATATCCAGCATTCAACATGCAATGACATGTAGCATTTGACAGCTCCTTGAACGGGAGGTTTCATTTCTGCTGCTTGTGAAAACTAATCCAAAGTGGACAGCAGCTCTACAGCAGTCATACCTCACGTCCTGAGGTTAAAAGTGACATCTATAATGTGAATTCGTTTTTTTAATTCAGAATTTCACACTCAAGAACAAGGCTGGACATTTCAATTAATTTTTAGTAGTTGTGAATATTCTCTTCGGTTATGTGGTGCCCTTTATATGGAATCTGGTTTTTAGATGGGTTCATCCCACTGTGCTCTTATAATGTTTAAAAGTTTACTGCCACTTGAGCAAGGCCAATTGCATCTCCCACCTAATCACTATATGGCGAGAATCAGAACCAACAGTTAGATGGCATGGGTCCACATGGTCCTGCCCCTTTAAATGTTACAGTAGTGCTATGGAAAGAATCCACAAGAACGTAGCCAATATGCAGCTGGTATCAATGTATCTGATTCTCAGCAGGGCCTTGTGGATAGTTAAATCCAGATACTGGAGCCATGAAAACACAAAACAGATCTTTCTGTGAACCTGAGAAAAAGCCCCAGGCTTGCAAGGGGGGGGGCTGAAATATATTTTTTAAAACGTTTGGGAGGCTAAAGCCCCCAATAATAGAAGCAGAGCCTGTACCTTTAAGAAACGAAAGCTTAGAGATCTCAGTGGCCATTGTAGGTGTTGCTAGGCAACCACAACAATATTGCCAACTTTCAAACCATGGTTTGTGTCAGTAAAAGGTAACAGAGGGCCCTTTCCAGGCCTACTTTGGCTTCCCAGTCCACCTGCGCTGCCCTCCATCCTGCCCTAGAAGGAAGAATCATCAGAGCCAGGCCCAGCAGTAACCACTGAGACAACTTGCCACCATGCAATTTGTGAGACTCACTCAGGTGTGCCAGTGGCTACCAGATGGCTTGCTGCCATACAGCTCACCTGGGCCCAGTTGCAGCCTCCACACAACTTGCATGACTTGGACAGGCTCAGCAGTAACTACCACACAACTCAGTTGAGCGCCTTGCTACCACACAGCTTTTGCAAACTGGCCAGACATTTCTCAGGGAGAACCTACCAGAGCAGAGGAAGGAAAGCTGAAAGCCGGTATGGTGTGGTGGTTAGAGTGTCATACTAGGGTCTGAGAGACCCACGTTCAAATCCTCACTCTGCTACAGAAGCTGGTTGGGTGACCTTAGGCCAGACACACACTCTCAACCTAACCTACTCCACAGGATAGTTGTGAGTATCAAGTGGAAGAGAGAAGAACAGTGTCAGCCACTTTGGGTCCTCAACGGGGAAAATAAATAAATGAACAAAGCTGAAGACTAGGGGGGCAGATAAAAGAAAGGTTAGTTGGTGAGTGGGAAGGGGAGAAGGAAGCAGGGAGAGGTGGGAGGGTGCGGGGCTTCCAGGAGGAGAGAAAAAGGAAATAGTGCACAGGGTGAAATGAAGTGACCCCAGCAAGTCCTTAGGAGGTCCCCACTTGCAATTTCAACAGGGCCCTTGTTATCGAGGATGTCAAAGCATTTTGATGCCCTTCACAGCTCCCTGTCCATGGTGCTGAAATTCTGTTCTAAACGCATTGCTCAGTTTGAGATTTCTAATTCCTAAACATCTTCTTAAAAATAGGTCACTAGCTGGGCCGATACTTTTGCATGGAAAGCTTTGCAGTCAGGATGCCACAACCGGAATCACGAATCTAGTAAAGCAAATCCAGGATACAGATAAATAGGCCAATTGAATAACTTGAATCACTACCATTCTTTACAGCAAGTGCCCCTGGATTGAGTTCTGAAGATAAGGCCTCCAGTGTCATTAGTGAACCCAACGACAGCCACAGAACAAAATCAGTCCTGCATTTTTTTATTCCCACCGTGATCATCAATGATCATGTTAAATCACTAGACATTCTGAGAATCCAATATCATTAATTATGTTTGATCATCGTTGTGCACTCGATATAACCAACTTTTTTTAGCATGACTAATAATCCAGAATAATTACCCAAATTTTCAGTGTCTGCTGAAAATACTGGGGGGTTGTGCATTTGTGTGTGTATGAGAGAGAGAGAGAGAGAGAGAGAGAGAGAGAGAGAGTGTGATGGCTTCGTCTCACAGAAATCCCACTGCACAATGAACTAATGCTTGAGGGTTTTATTTTAAAAGTACGAAAGACAGCACCTCTGCAAAGGCAGCCTCTCTGAAATTTACATAATTGTACTTCCTGGATTAAGTCAAGAGCACAATGGCTTTAACAAAAGACATCTGACTCCCCACTCCTTCCAAATTCCACCTGGATTAAAGTGTAAAGGAAAAAAATGTGCGGTGGCCCACAGCTGAGAAACAACATGCATGTTACATGAATTTGCCCCAATAAGAGTTTATTTGTTTTGCTTTTTAAAAAAAATGCAAAGCAACCCAAAGAGGCTTAAATTAACCCCTTCCTCCCCGAACTTTTTTGCATTGTTCTTCAGCCCTCACCCAGTAACACTTCATCCTGCCAGACTCTAAATGCACATTTGCTTCAATGATTATACGTTTAGAAAATAAACCCAAATTCCAGCGTCACCTTAAAAGCTAACCACATTTACTTCAATATGAGCCTTCCTGAATCACAGCTCACTTCCTCAGATACAAGCTACATGAGGAAGTGCAGTGTGACTCACAACAGCTCATGTTGAAATAAATGTTTTTATCCTTTAAGGTGCCGTTGGACATTAGTTATATTTTGCTATAACACAACAATCCCTTTGCATTTTGTGCGGGGGCAGAGAAGATTGGATATAACCTGAAACACTGACTGGCGGTGGAAGAGCTGAGAATTCAAATCCCTTCCACTCCCAGGGCACAAAATCGTGGCCTCCCCCAAGGCTATTTTTCATTTTCTAAAAACCTGTTGAGGCTTCATTATGTGCATTATTGTGCCGCACACAGCTGGCCCCGAGTATTCCCTCCAGATCCTGCCAAAACCAATTTGGATGGCTGTGGTGAGAGTACAAGGGACTTGCTAAAAGGAAAGAACAGCCTAACCCCCACAGGTAACCACCTCAGGATATAAGTAGGACCTTCTGTAGTAGACCCTTGTGGAGTTACTTCCACTTCTTGAACTGATGGCCATCATGTTCAGAAGATACCAGTTTCTTAATGACAGTGCTGGACTTGTTTAATAGCCACCCCATACCAAGTGAGCTCTAACCATTAGCCCAGTTGGTTTTTCAGATGGGACAGGGCCTGGTTACCCCTCAGCCACCCTAATCTGACCAGCCCACCCAGAGAGACTGCAGCAACCTGGAGAGGCTGTTGGCCAATGGCCCATCACCAGACCCTGGAGTTTTTATAGCTATCAGTGGCACAGGATTGAATATCTAGGATGACTTCATCCAGATCCAGATTTCTCATCTGGCTTTTGTCATCTCAACTATTTTCAGTGCCCACACCCAGTCCATGTTCCTGGTGGCTACAGAACCAGTACCAGAACCTCAAGGTTCCTCGTTTAAGGTCTGGTGTCTGCCTCTCTCTCAAGCAAGCTGTATTTCCTTCCCCTTTGTCTGTACCAAGGCACCAGCTACCCCCTCACAGCTTTGGCGATTACCAGAGATCATTTCGGGGGGGGGGATTGCGGGGGATTGCAGTTCCCCCGGGTGAGGTATGGGGGGCGGGGCACATGACGAAGCCCGTGGCCTTATGACACACTTCCGGTGATGTCAGGGGGTGTGGCCTTATGACACACTTCCGGTGATGTCAGGGGGTGTGGCATATGCTAATGAGTTATGCTAATGAGTTCCCCTAGCTCTTTTTCTACGAAAGGACCCCTGGCGATTACTCACTTTGCCTCCACCATGCAAGTTTGGCTTGGTGGTTCTGTGGGAAGAGAGAAGCTCTGACGCAAGATCACTCAGGCCAGAAGCAGTCTACGGAAGGGCTGAGATCAGCTTCTAGCTTTTTCCATCACCAAGATATCTGCATGAAGTTAAAGAACACACCAGGCCACACACTACACAGGAAGATGGAAGTTACCTATGAAACCATGCCCACTAGATTGCGTTTACACACGTGGCTTCCTGTTGTACAAACACATTTGTTGTTCATCAGGATCGGACTTTGCTCCTAGATATGTGATGAGTTACTTTCCCTCTGGAGCTGCGGTGGCTCAAGTGGTTAAGATGCTGAACTACAGGCTGTGGAAGGTCAGTAGGTCAGCAGTTCGAGATCCGGGTGCCTGGCTCTTTGGCTTTGAAACGGAGATGAGCACCGCAACCCTAGAGTCGGATTCGACTGGCTTTCGAGCAAGGGAACTTTTACCTTTACCTTACTTTCCCTCTAAAATAGGTAAGACAATTGCATTTTCATCCCTGACCTGGATGGCCCAGGCTAGCCTGATTTCGTCAGATCTTGGAAACTAAGCAGGGTCAGCTCTGGTGAGTACTTGGACGGGAGACTGCCAAGGAATTCCAGGGTCTCTATGCAGAGGCAGGCGGCCGCAAACCCCCTATGGAGGCCTCTTCCCTTGAAAACCCTGAGGTGTCACTCTAAGTCACCTGCAACTCGACAACAACAACAACAAAAAATATACTTCCCAGGACTAGTCTCCACTGGTAAAGGAGGAGACATATTTTTGTGGCTCACAGATCTCTTGAGCTAAATTATCAACTTAACTATTCATGTCTCCATTTCTGTACAACCGACATGGCAACATATATGCTTTTTGCAAAGCAGTCCTAAGCAGAGTTAGACCCTTATAAGTCCACTGAGGTCTTAGGAGAGGATGAAACCCACCTGCCGAGGTTTACCATATCTGGTTCTGTTTGGATGAGAAACCACTGGGAAGCCCCATCAGTCTCATAACTGCTACCGCCTCTCCTTTCCCTTGCTTTCCATTTCGGAGGAGGAGGAGGAGGAGACTGGATTTATACCCCACCCTTCACTCGGAGTCTCAGAGCGGCTTTCAATCTCCTTTCCCTTCCCCTCCCCACAACAGGCACCCTGTGAGGTGGGTGGGGCTGAGAGAGCTCTTGACAGAAACTGCTCTTGAGGGAACAGCTCTCAAGAGGCTTGCCCAAGGTCATCCAGCAGCTGCAGGTTAGAGTCCATGCACTTAACCACTACACCAAACTGGCTCTCCAGATTACCCATGATGCTCCTTCTGCATTCTCCTGTTTATACAGGAAGAGTAAAGGCCGGGTAGTGTGGGGGTTCGTGTGTCGAACTAGGATTTGGGAGACCCAGATTAGAATCCTCCCTCTGCTGTGAAAGCTTGCTGGGTGACCCTGGGCCAGCCACGCACTCTCTGCCTATCCTGCCCTACAGAGCTGTGATGAGTGGAGAAAGATATAAGCCACTATAGGTCCCTGTCGGGAAGAAAGGCTGCCACGTGGCTCACCAGAGAGCTGTCAGGAAGGCCCCTGGAGCTTCTATCGATTTGCAGTGTGCACAAAATGGAAATGCTCAGGAGGGCACTCTTATAAAGGGTCAGAGCGAGACTAGGATGGAGTGGCTCCCCAGGTTGCTTCTATAAGGGACAGTAGGAAAGAGCAAGAGTCCGGCAGCACCTTAAAGACTAACAAAGTTCGTGGCATGGGATGAGCTTTCGGGGGTCACTGCTCACTTCTTCAGATACAGGTAGAATGGGAGTCCATCTGTCCAACGCATTGGAAAGCGGAGTGATTTCAGATGCTGAATGACATTAGCACACAAATGACAATAGCAGGCATGATTGGATTAGGTGTGATATGCAGACGGGCAGTAGGTGTGGAGAAACCGGTACCGGTAACGAGATGAGAAACCGAGGTCTCAACACTACACCAAACTGGCTCTCCAGATTACCCATGATGCTCCTTCTGCATTCTCCTGTTTATACAGGAAGAGTAAAGGCCGGGTAGTGTGGGAGTTCGTGTGTCGAACTAGGATTTGGGAGACCCAGATTAGACTCCTCCAAGCTTGCTGGGTGACCCTGGGCCAGCCATGCACTCTCTGCCTATCCTGCCCTACAGAGTTGTGATGAGGGGAGAAAGATATAAGCCACTTTAGGTCCCTGTCGGGAAGAAAGGCTGCCACGTGGCTCACCTGAGAGCTGTCAGGAAGGCCCCTGAGCTTCTATCGATCTGCAGTGTGCACAAAATGGAAATGCTCAGGAGGGCACTCGTATAAAGGGTCAGAGCGAGACTATGATGGAGTGGCTCCCGAGGGACAGTGGGAAAAGAGCAAGAGTCCGGCAGCACCTTAAAGACTAACGAAGTTTGTGGCAGGGGATGAGCTTTCGTGGGTCACTGCTCACTTCTTCAGATACAGCTAGAATGGGAGTCCATCTGTCCAACGCATTGGAACATTGGAAAGCGGAGTGATTTCAGATTCTGAATGACATTAGCACACAAATGACAATAGCAGGCATGATTGGATTAGGTGTGATATGCAGACGGGCAGTAGGTGTGGAGAAACCGGTACCGGTAACGAGATGAGAAACCGAGGTCTCAATTCAGTCCTCTTTTTACCGCAATTCAGAAGAAGAAGAAGAAGAGAAGAGATTGGATTTATATCCCACCCTTCACTACCCAAAGGTGTCTCAGAGCAGCTTACAAACTCCTTTCCCTTCTCCTCCCCACAACAGACACGCTGTGAGGTAGGTGGGGCTGAGAGAGCTCTGACACAAACTGCTCTTTCAGAAACAGCTGTGCCAGAGCTTGTGACTGACCCAAGGTCACATCAGCAGGTGCAAGTGGAGGAGTGGGGAATCAAACCCAGTTCTCCCAGATTAGAGTCCACGCACTTAACCACTACACCAAACTGGCTCTTCCACCTTCTACCTTCAGTGTCTTCTACCTCTGTAACCCTTTAAATCTTTAGATTTTTGTTGACTTTGTTGACTTTGACCATCTTTCACCTACACGGACTGTTTGGTTGTCTCGGACAATTTTTTTCCCCGTTGTGGTTTGCTTGGATGGCTTTCCAGTTCTTCAATCCTAGCCCCTCTGCATTGTTTTCTTATAACAGGCTTCTGCTGTTTGTCTGAATTATTTTTATCATGTCTCGTAATTTGCCTTGAGAGTCCACGCACTTATAAATGCTAGTAGGAGGAGGAGGAGTAAATAAAAGTAAAAAGAAGTAAATGAAAATAAAATAAATTTAAAACATAAGGCCTGCCTTTCAAAATAAATAGTTTTCAAGGCTATTAAAGCATCAGAAGTTCATCAGAGGACACACTAAGCAGACTGCGTAGGCATCAATAAAAACCTGATCAACAACCAAGTAAACTGATCATGTAAAACCTGCTCAAAACAAAGATTCTTCATATCTCACTTGAAAACAGCCATGCGTTTGGATCTGGTGGAGGGGATCCAACTATCCATCCTCCATGGAGACTTCATCCAGCTGACGGAACTCTCCTTCAACTTCAGATGTTCTTCCTCCTCCAGTAGAAGAGTCACTTAAGCGAAGAAAGACTCCTTAGGCTAGAGGAGAGCTTTAAACTTTGCTTGGAGGAACGGCAGGAGCCACCCCAGTGCAACTCATCAGGCAGCAGATTCCACAGCTTTGGGACCACTAATGAAGATACTTGGTCTGCAGTGGTCACCACTCCAAGAGATCTTCTGTGCTTAATTTTAAGGAGTGAAAAAGCTACAGCTGGGATAACGCTGGTCCCAGGCCATAAAGGAGGACAGGCACACTGGTCAGTTGTGTCTGGGTCAAGTGCCAGCCAGTGGCAGGTAGCTTCCGGCAACCCCATGTCAGAACCCACAGCCAACAACGAAGTACACGCATTCAGGAACGGTTATATTTTTATTGCAGAGCTATAGATGCAGTAACATAGGCACTGTTAAGAATGGCGGTGGCCCCATGGGCATAATAGGATATAGGGTATTCGTATGCACCCCCCACCACCACACTGGCACCCTCCCGCACGCGGGATAAGGCTTAGTGACCGTTAGGTAGCTGAAGCTGAGAACGAACACTCTCCCACGACACCTAGGGAAATCCCAGACACTACAACACCCTCCTGCACATCTGTATAGATAAGCATTTCGGTGCACAGCAAAGAAAGCACAGAAAGGAATGCAGTAGCAATTAACCTGAACGGAAAGCAATAGCAATTAACCAGATACAGACCAAACTCCCCAACCTTCATGGCAGCATAGCTGACACCCCAAAGGGTTTTCAAGGCAAGAGATGTTCAGCAGTGGTTCGCCATTGCCTGGCTCTGCGTCACAATGTTAAACGTCCTTAGGAGGTCTCCCATTCAAATACTAGCAGGGCTGACCCTGCTTCGTTTCCAGGATCTGGTGATATCGGGCTAGTCTGGGCTATTCGGGTCACTTGGAGTAATAAGGAACTGTTCAGGAGGGCATTTGTATATGCCTTTAATGTTTGTAAGGAACTGTTCAGGAGGGCATTTGTATAAAATGAAAAGGCTTCTACCTTTAATGTCTATGCAAATTTAGGTGGTTTTCCTTTATTCTTGAATTGTTTATTGTATTATCATGCCGCCTTATGGCATTTTATTCTAGTTGTCCATTCCATTTTTGTTTGCGTTCTTCTGATTCCCTTGTCTATTCTTCTAATTCCATACTCTGCCCTGAGTCTCCAAAAAAAAAAAAAAAAAAGGACTAGCCCTGACCTGGACAGCCCAGGCAAGCCCGATCTCGTCAGAGCTTGGAAGCTAAGCAGAGTCGACCCTGGCAAGTACTTGGATGGGAGACCAGAGGCTGGGGCAGGCTTTATTCAGCCACCTCTCTGAATATCCTCCAGGCCCCCAGTAGGGGTCAGTCACCAGAGGTCGCCATGACTTCTAAGTGCGCTCACAAGAACACACTCACACATGCACACATGAAAAAAAATTAAGCCGACCATAAATGGTCAATGCATAAGCAGGTTGAAAACCGTAAAATCCTTGCCTCTAATTTGACTGCTGCTGTGACCTTGGGTCAGTCACAAGCTCACAGAGCTGTCCTCTCAAGAGCAGTCCTCAAAGAGCTCTCTCCGCCCCAACTACCTCACAGGGTGCCTGTTGTGGGGAGGGGGAGGGAAAGGAGATTGTAAGCCGCTCTGAGACTCCTTTGGGTAGTGAAGGGCGGGGCATAAATCCAATCTCTTCTCCTCTTCTTCAAATATTTCTTGGAGCCAAGAATTTCACTATCCAGATGTCTAGATTTGAACCCAGGAGCACCTAAGAGACCAACCAGACTTTTGGGATATAAGCTTTCGAGAGGCAAAGCTCCCTTCGTCAGATATGAGTAGGAGGAGGATACGAAGGGAGCTTGACCCACAAAAGCTTATAGCCCTGTCACTCTCCTTGGTCTCCCAGGTGCTCCTGGGTTCAGATCTGACCATTCTGCTGCAGACCAACACAGCCACCCTCTGAAACTAGAAGGACAGCAGAACCTTTTTAAAAATTCTGTCATGTTATCCTTTGTTAGGAGGGGGACAAATGAGGGCTTCATCTCTTCTCTCCCCCCTCCCCGCAACCGTTGAGGACCAGCACAGCAGCACAGCAGAAGCATCTCTTACTAGCAGCTTGCGAGAACTACGGGAGGAGAAGCCGTGACCTGTGTCAAAGGTCTCGGTCCAGGACTGCCCACTTAAATTCATTCTATCATAAATGCATGCACGCATTTGCAAAAGTTCACATCACTGCCTGATTTTGGTTTTGTCATTAACGTCCGTATTAGCACGAGTGTCATGCCGGCTGATGATTAAAATACCTTGTTTTTTCCAGGGAAAGTTCACTGCTTTCATAATACAACACTTAAATGTTTGTTTATGTTACTCACAGGAAGTCACATGTTTCTCATGTAACCAATGTTCTTTAGCTGTAGAAAGCCCGGGAATTTTCTCCCTGATCTAGGGATTTGATTGGGACTAAAGTGTCAAGGTGTATTACCATTTTATGGCTTCTCTTCCCGTCTTTGTTTGGTGTTCTGAAGAA
>NW_015167614.1:161476-169583 GCF_001447785.1 Gekko japonicus
TCTACCTTGTGAGCTACTGGCATCAAAGTTGTGAGCGAGCGATTTGGCGACTGCATAAATTAGTTTCCTCTGGAGCCACCCTTCCTGAGCGAAGACAAAAATGTGTGAGCCGGAGGCTAAAAAACTGTGAGCTAGCTCACACCAACTCAGCTTAGAGGGAACACTGCATCTCAGCCATCCCCTCCTCCACAACAGGAGGACAATAATCATGCATTTATTTAAACTGCATATGCCCTGCTTTCTTCCGAGTCAATGGGGTCTGAAACACATCACTGACCCACTACAAGAATAGAGCACTCTGTTTACCCCACCATAACAACTGTCCTTCATTCACAAACCACAAAAAGCATGCTGAAGATACAGACCATCTGAAATCTCTGCATGTTTGGGATCTTCTTCATGTCACACTTGAAGCTACTCTATACTGAATGGGACCTTTGGTCCATCAAGGTCAGTATTGTCTCCTCAGAATGACAGTGGCTCTCCGGAGTCTCAGGCAGAGGTCTTTCACGTCACCTACTGCCAATTTTTTAAATTGGAGGTGCCAGGGCTTGAACCTGGGACCTTCTGCATGCCAAGCAGATGCTCTACCACTAAGCCACAGCCTCTCCCCTGACTGTCCTCAGCAGCCCCATTCAAAAAACCAGAAGTAGCCACTGAGAAAGCCTGAGCAGAAAAGAGTTCTCACTAACCCGTGAGAGGTGTTACTGTACCGTGAGAGGAGGAACTGTACAATAATCCCAGGTCTGAGGATTGGATCTTACAGGACTGTTGTACAGATTCATGAAATAAAGTGCATGAGATGCTTTGAACACTCAAAGTACAATAATCCCAGGTCTGAGGATTGGAGTTTACAGGACTGTTGTACAGATTCATGAGGTAAAGTGCATGAGATGCTTTGAACACTAATCTGGAGAACCGGGTTTGATTCCCCACTCCTCCTCCACAGGAAGCCTGCTGGGTGACCTTGGGCCAGTCACAGTTCTCTCAAAACTCTCTCAGCCCCACCTCCCTCACAAGGTGCCTGTTGTGGGGGGAGGAAGGGAAAGGCGATTGTAAGCCACTCTGAGGTTCCTGAAGGCAGAGAAAGGCAGGGTATAAACACCTACTCTTCATCATCTTCTTCTTATACAAACTTAAAGTATTCGTGTTTATCCTGGTCTACCGACCTGCAATGTTGGCATAACATCCCTTCCGTGCCGGAGCAACAGCCAAGCTTGTGATGTTCCTTCTGCCCCAGCAGTCAGTATTCCTCATCCTCAGTGATTATTCGGGCCACAAAAGGGCAACATTAAATAATGCAAACTAACAATGTCTTATCCATGTTAAACATGCGGGCCCCGCAACACTTAACATCATCTTTCACAGGCCAGCCGCGAGCCACGTTTTGTGAATTATTAGGCTCTTCTTCTTTATTCCAATCGGGCCGCCTGTCGACCGGGAAGGTGCCCTTTGGGCCTGCCCTCTCTGGCAAGCGAGCCCATTGAGAGAAAATGCTGCCGGAAAAAATCTTCAAGGCAGCAGAGTTTGAACACATTTCAGGTTAAGGAGTTTATTTCTTTCCCTGTTCTAATTCCATCATAAATGGGTCTTGAGGGAAGAGCCATGGGGGGGGGGAGAGGGAAAAAGAAATGGTTGCTTAGCATTCTGAGAAACCATGCGGGGGCAGAGGCGATACTCCTCCGTGCATCGGGGAATAATTTGAGGCTTACAACAAGAAGTTGCCTAATCAAGGTGGTTTTCTCTGCCTGTTTTCTGCTAGATGCTAATTTGACAAACATTAGAATGGAGGGGGAAGAGAGGAGGAAACCAAAGATTCCAGAAGAACTGACCTTGTTTTGGGTTTTTTTGTCTTTTCTGCCTTTGGGGGAAGCGGCGATGGCTAGCTAGCAAAGCCTGGTGAGGTTCGTACACAATACCAAAGGGGATGACAGAAGGACACCCAGCTTCTGTCCTCTCCCCCCCCCCAAAAAATTACCATGTGCATCTCCCCCCCCCACATGCACACACAGTTCTCATTTGGTAAGCCGGATCCGCATTTTGCCCTCACCCACCTCATACACAGCAGCAACAATTAACAATCCTCTGCATGAAATGATCTCTCGGTTGACGGAGGGAAAAACCCTAGTCACCGGCACTAGATTTATAGTGCAAAGTTCCTTTCTTTTGCTGGTTAGGGGGAAATATCTGGGAAGGGCATTGTGATGAAGACACAGGAGGTGGTGGTGGCTACAAGCATGGATGGCTTCAATAGGGAAAGCATATGGAGCAGAGGTCCATCGGTGCACAAGTTATAGTTAGGGACTCCAGGGCAAGGGATGCTCTGTCTTCTTGGTGCTTGGGGGGGGGCAACAGTGGGAGGGCTCCTAGTGTCCTGGCCCCACTGCTGGACCTCCTGATGGCACCTGGTATTTCTGGCCACTGTGTGATACAGAGTGTTGGACTGGATGGGGCTTTGGCCTGATCCAACATTGGCATCTCTTATGTTCTTATGTTCTGTGTGCAAAGTGCCATCGAGTCGCAGCCGCCTGACAGAGAACCTGTAAGGTTTTCAAGGAAGGCGACGAACGGAGATGGTTTGCCATTGCCTGCCTCTATGTAGCAGCCCTGGTATTCCTTGGTATTCCCATCCAAATGCTAACCAGGGCCAACCCCACTTAGCTTCTGAGATCTGATAAGATCGGGCTAGCCTGGGCCATCCAGGTCAGGGTACCACTATCTACAGAGTAACAAATATCAGGGGGAGGGGAGCCAAGTCTCTGCCTCAAGGAGCTTCCAATCTACATTTCTATGGGGGGGGAGTTAACAGCGAGAAATAAGCAAGTGTTAACAGGGAATGAATCCATGGAAAGGCAGTCAAAGAGAGTCAGACTTCTTTTCAGTTGAGACCATGGGCGTTAAGAACGTAAGAACAGCCCTGCTGCATCCGTCCAAAGGTCTACCTAGTCCACCATCCTGTTTCCCACAATGGACAACCAGGGGCCTACGGGAAACCCACAAGCAGGGCAACAGATCACCCCTGCTGCCACCCCACCTGGCAACCGGTATCCAGAAGTTCACTGCATTACAACTTGAAGGTTCCATCTAGCCATCTTGGCTGATGGACCCAGTTCTTCTAAGCCCTGTTCAAAGCCACCTGGAATGGTGGCCATCACAATCTCGATAGGAGTAAATTCCATATGTTAATTATGTGCCAGGTGAAAACAGACGTCCTCTTGATGGTCCCCATCAGTTTCATGGCAGAGGGAGAAGACCCTCCCCTCGTTTTTCTTGGCTGCTGGGAAAAGGCACACCATTGGCCCTCAATACATCTATCTGCATTTGCTTAATCCAGCCCTGCCTTGCCTTTCTCACGGCTTCCTTCCTCAGTCCCACCCTCCTTTCCCCTACCTTCCCAATGAATTTTAACTTGTAAACTTCTTGGGGCTCCTTGACTTTTGCTTATGTTACTCTGTTCAGTGCCACACACAGAAGAGTTTATAGTAAATCACGGTAAATCCGCCCTAAGCCTGTTGGGTGACCTCGGGCCAGTCACAGTTCTCTCAGAACTCTCTCAGTCCCACCTACCTCACAAGGATAGTGCCTGTTGTGGGGAGAGGAAGGGGAAGCACTTGTAAGCCACTTTGTGACTCCTTAGGGTAGAGAAAAGTGGAGTATAAAAACCTACTCTTCTTCTGTGAACTTAGGCAGATCATGAGAGGGAGGGTTGCATCAGTGCTTAGTTCACTGGGGGTGTGGGAGGGGAGGTATTTGTGAATTTCCTGCATTGTGCAGGGGGTTGGACTAGATGAAGGGCTTGTATCCCTGTGGCCTTCTACTCCTTGAATGCAGCACTGGGAGGCCGCTGCTACATTTATCAGCAGGGGCAGCTGCAAGCCTGTCTCCAAGTCCAAGGAAACTCATGGGAGTTAAGGGGGAGTCTGCCGGGGGAATATCCAGGGACCACCTTCAGCCTTGCAGAGAGACTCCTTCCCCGTGCATTCAGTAGGGGTGGGGAGAGAGGAGGCCACATCACAAGTCTGGAATCTGATCATGCAGCACCACACACAAAGCTGGACGCCCTCTGCTCCACTGCAAGGCAAATATATAGGTATCCTTTATTCTCATCATTTGTGTTCTTGCCAACTGAATGAGGTTAAAAGGATTGATCACGTGTTACTTCCAGTGTTCCCTCTAAGCTGAGTTAGTGTGAGCCAGCTCACAGTTTTTCAGCCTCCGGCTCACACATTTCTGTCTTAGCTCAGGAAAGATGGCTCCAGAGCAGACTAATTTATGCAGCATCCAAATCGCGCACTCACGACTTTAATGCCGGCAGGTCACAAAGTGGAATTTTTGCTCACAACACTCCACAGCTTAGAGGGAACATCGGTTACTTCCCTTTTCATTTTACTAGGATATTCGTCCCTTGTGAATCCAAGGGGCCATGGCTCAGTGGCAGAGGAGGAGGAGGGGAGATTGGATTTATACTCCGCCCTTCACTACCCAAAGGAGTCTCAGAACGACTTACAATCTCCTTTTCCTTCCCCTCCCCACAATGGACACCCTGTGAGGTAGGTGGGGCTGAGAGAGCTCTCCTGAGAACTGCTCTTGAGAGAACAGCTCTGAGAGAACTTGTGACTGACCCAAGGTCATGTCAGTAGCTGCATGTGGAGAAGGGGGGAATCAACAGTTCCAGCCCTTTGGAATGCTTTCCCTTTAGATCCCTTTAGAAATCATGCCACATTTTGCATCACATAGAAATATATTTGTGATTTGGGGGGGGTTGCTTGTTTGTTTTCTTTTTGCAGCTTCTCTTTATTTCTGGCTGCAACGCTATTTCGCTATAGCTCTGCCCGTGTTTGATGAAGTGACGTACGCCGCTTGCCCCGCTATAGAAGGTGCCTTCATTTGAAGAAGAGCAGGAAGGGTTTTACATCTAGACAAGCCAGTTCAGCTCTGCTGTGTGACTAATAACTTGGGCTTAAGGACGGGCTTCAGTACTGAACAAAGTTAGGACGAGAGATGCCCAGAACTATGCCAGAGCAACTTCACCAACTATGGCACTGTAGCGACACTGCAACACGATCACCCTGGCGTCACTGTCAAAATGTGCCGGTGCAAAAGGGGGAGGGCTATGTCGCTACGCTGCCATCCCCTGTGCATTTACACGGAAGCAAATCCTACTGAAACTAATGGGATTTACTATTACATAAATGATTGCAAGGCAGACCAATCCAAACACAACCTGGCTTTAAGAGCTCTGTGGGAGACAACCTAAGAGCACAACTGACCTGGGACAAGTGAAAGGAATGGGAGATGGGCGAGAACACTACTGTGCAGCACAGCTTTCCAGTGGATCGGGTCCAAAGTTAATGAGAGGCCCTCACATTAGACTAGCTGACACAAGGATTCATAGATTTCCCAGCTTTTCAGTTCGGGGGGTGGGGGGACGTGCCAGGCACAAAGATCAGAAAGTCAGTGCAAGAGAGCCGATTAGTTTAATCCGGAGCTGATCAGGTCCAGGGAGCATCTTCTTTGTCAAGCCACCCTCTCTGCCCTGCACTCCACAGGCCTTCGAAGCAGGCCGGTTCCCAAATGAGATCAGGATAAAGAGAGGCCTTCGAGTGGTCCTTGAGATGAGAGTGCGTACATATCAATGCATCGAAATGAGCCGTCTCAAATTTCGGCAGTTTTGCTACCAAACCGACTGTGTTTGCCGTGCCGCACAACAGCGTCCTCGGCTTCTGGGGAAATATCACCTCAGCCCCCTGCTAGGCTTTGCATCACAGCCTCACGCTATCCTCGAAGAAGAGCTCGTGCCCGCTGCTCTTTAAGAGGGAACTGGCCAATTTTCTGTCCTGGTTATCATTCCATTCAAGCAAGAGGATGGAATGGGGGGGGGGCGTCAGAGGAGCAATGCATTTCCGTAAGAAACTGCTAAAGTGTTCAGGGTTGAAAATATAGCAGTGAAGCAAACAGCATTTCAAAGATGGGGAGGCGTCCGACCCACAGGTCATTGTGTCCGTACATTGCTTTAAAACAAATAAACCCAGATTTCTCCCTTCTAACACTCCCCCCTCCAAAGGTGGGTGAATACAACCCAGACTCTGACATGATTAGCCAATAAGCTGCAGGCAAATATTCCACACGGTATGCTAGATCTTTCTGGTGAAAGTTATTTTCAAGTTAGAATACATAAATGATGAGAAAGCAAGGCGTGCAGATCAGCTACTCCTCTTGGGCATTACGTTTTGCACAGTTGGCTTTGGCTATGCTACAGAATGAAAAGAGTCCCGGTTTTAGTCCTGGTAAGCAAAGAGAGCTTCAGGGAATGCTGTCGCTCCCCTGTGACAACCAGCCCCAGGATCCTGAATGCCTCTCCACTTAGGCGTGCTATTCCCCCCCCCTCTATTGAAAGAGAGAGAGAAGAAAGAAAGAAAGAAAGAAAGAAAGAAAGAAAGAAAGAACACACAGGGAGGAGATATTCAGACTCATGCTTTGAAACTGACACCTCATTCTGCCTATGACGTATGTGAGAAATCAGAATGAAATGAAAGCAAAATTCTTGCCAGTTCTACATTGGTTAACACCGAGCTCATTGTGGAAACCCACTAGGATCAGAGGTTTCCTTTATTTGAAAAAGAAAAGAGTTTATATCCAAAATTCTTCCGTGACATACATAGAATTTGCACCCACATCACACCATTCAGTTCCACTCCACTACTTTGAATCCGTCACCATACATAGAACCAGACCCTGCAGCTTCTTTCAAGAGAAGAGGGGCTAGATCCTTGGAGCACTGACTCCTTGGCATCATATTTACTACTATGAGTTCAACAAGGCTAAGCCTTTGCATTACAAATGGGTAGGACCGACAGTCTAGTAATTGCCTGGTAAAGTATATATTTGTAGAAAATCTATACATACAACTACTGTCATGTATTTTATTCTCTCGCTCAAGGAAAAAAATGACCCAGACCTCCAAATGGCATTACGGCTCCTTAGCTCTCAGCCATGAATGTATGCCCAGTATTTCTAGCAATCTTCCCATTTTCACCCAAAGACTGAAGAAAGAACACTTCCTGGATGGCAAAAAGGAGGGAAAGAGGAAACAACATTTTCCTCCTCTGAGAAGACGCTAGCAGGCCTTCGCTTTCTTTTAAGCAAGATTCAGCACTGAAACTCCGCTTCTGTATCCTTGAAATACCCATGAATAATTTTTTTTTAACTCTCATGTCTCTCCTGTACTTTAGCACTTCTTGCTCCCATCACCCACGGACTCATGCAAAGAAGATAATGGAATCTCATTTCTCAAAAACACCTGGGGGGAAAGACCAGTAAGAGCTCTCTAGCTGGATGCCTTTACAAAGCAACTAACCACTTCAGGCTGCATTTCTGCATAAGGGGGGGGGGAACCCCCACAATTCCCCAGTTGCTACTTTGCAAGATCCATGGCAGTAGCCTATACCTTCTGCAAGCCATACACTTCCACAAGGAATGCATTGGCTGTCCTAGGCATAAGAGTAGAAGAAACCCTTTAAAAATAATGGGGGGTTTCTCCCCACTTTGGAAGATGAGACAGTCACCCCACCGTCCTATGAGCTCCAGCCAGGAGAAATGTGCATCACCAATGCAAAAACCACAAAGCGGCATTGGAGGCTCTGTGTAGTACGCATCTGTCATGCTTTCCTGCTACATCTTTAACAGAGAGGGAAACCCTAGCTGTGTAATAGCGGTGACTACATTTCGAACACAGCCACACAGCCCCAAAGGCAAGCCCCAAACCAGCTGTCAGCCCTGGCGAAACCCTGTCCCGTCCCCCCGCCATGATGACAGCAAGCTGGACACAGACCTATTTCCTAGGGAGGGAAGAGCAGGCACCCCAGGCGTGCCTTTTGCAAAGGAAGGGGGGGTTCCTGGAGCATGCCGAGGGTGCTGAAAGGAAAGCCAGCTGGGGAAGGAGCCAGCCTAACGCCCTTTGGCTGAGCAGCCCGGGGGTCTCCCTCACCACCCCCACCCCAAGCTCTCAATGGGAAACGCACCGGGGAAGGGATTTCCCCTCCTGCCCACTCTGCTGGACTGCAGGGCGGGCGGGCAGAGGGGGGGCTTTTCTTGGGGTGGGCGGGGG
>NW_015167614.1:170374-196662 GCF_001447785.1 Gekko japonicus
GCCCGCCCCCCGGCGGCTCTAGAGCCCCCCCCCCCACCTGAAGCGAGAGGGAGGACGCGGCGAGGAAAGGATGCGGGGGGAGTCCAGTGGGGAGAAGGGGGGGTGGCGTCTTTGCCTGCCGAAGGTCCCGGGTTCAGTCCCCGGCGGCGTCTCCAGCTGAAAGGATCTTCTGTCCCAGGCCCTGGAGATCCACTGCCGATCAGAAGAAACTCTGGAGCAGTGTTCCCTCTAAGCTGAGTTAGTGTGAGCTAGCTCACAGGTTTTTAGCCTCCGGCTCACACGTTTTTGTCTCAGCCCAGGAAGGATGTGCTCCAGAGCAAACTAATTGATGCAGCAGCCAAATCGCTCACTCTCAACTTTAATGCCAGTAGCTCAGAAAGTAGAATTTTGCTCACAAGACTCCACAGCTTAGAGGGAACATTGCTCTGGAGTCCCCCAGGAGTGCCTGCAGGACCAACACAATCGGCCCCGGGGGACAAGCGGTCCTGAGTCGAAGCTCACAGCCTCGGATATAAACTTGCCTGAGTCAGTGCTCGCTTCTCCAGGTGTCCGAAGCAGTGAGCGGTGTGACTCAGGAAAGCTCCTGCCCAGCCACAGGTTTCCCTAGTCTTTAAGGTGCGGCTGGACTCTTAGCCCTTTTCTACGGCTACAGGCAAACTAACAGGGCTGCCCAGCTTGCAGCTCCCTCCCTCAAATATGTCCGAGTAGACCAGGCTGACCTGGCTTGTGAACGTGGCGTCGTGTGACATCAGCCTGTTGAGCCCGCAGCCACTCCCCCTAGGCTCAGCCTCACCTGCCTCACAGGGCTGTGGTTGTCACTGGAGGCAGTGGAGGAGGAGGAGGAGGAGAGAAGGGGTAACTTGGGAGCTGTTTGGAACCCCCACCGGGGATAAAAACTGAGGGGTGGGAAGTGCCGTCAAGTTGCAGCCAACTTGTGGAGACCCCCAGTGGGTTTTCAGGGCAAGACATGAACAGAACTGGTTGGCCATTTTCTGCCTCTCTGTCTTTGGAGGCCTCCCGTCCAAGTGTGAACCAAGGCCGACCTGCTTTGCTTCCGAGATCCAATGAGACTGGGCTAGCCGGGTGTTGGGTGATAGTGAGATGTTGAAAAATGGTATTTAGCAGAGATAATATAGCCCAGCAGAGCCTGAGTAAAATAATTCCGACTGAGAGTCCATGTGTGATTAAAACATAAAGTTTTTACTAAATTCTAGGATGGGGAAGGGTAACTGGGATGAAAATAACAACAGAGCTAAATGGCTACATCCTTACACTACAAAGAAACTAGAAGAGAGCTATGGCTTCTCTTTGTCTTGAGAACAGCAAAACAAAGACGGGAAGAGGAGCCATAAAATGCTAAAACACTTTGACACTTTCGTCCCAATCAAACTCCTAGATCAGGGAGAAAATTCCCGGGCTTCTTACAGCTAAAGAACATTGGTTACATTAGAAACATGTGACTTCCTGTGAGTAACATAAACAAACACTTAACCCCAGATGTACTGAGTGTTTTCAGCTTGTAATACCCAACACCGGGGCTTTCCAAGTCAGGGCAAAAGTGAGTTAGAACTATTTAAATAAATAAGTAGACCAAGGGTCTGAGCCAGTATAAGGTGGGGGAGGGGACTGAAAGAGATCTGAGGGAACCATGACATACATTGGAAGGGGCGGGGGGGGAGAGAGTTGGATTTATACTCCCCGCCTTTCACTCAGAGTCTTAGAGCAGTTTATAGTCTCCTTTCCCTTCCTTTCCCCACAACAGACAGACACCCTGTGAGGTAGGTGGGGCTGAGAGAACTCTGAAAAAACTGCTCTTAAGAGAACAGCTCTGAGAGAACTGTGACTGACCCAAGGTCACCCAGCTGGCTGCATGTGAAGGAGTGGGGAATCAAACCTCTTTCTCCCTCCACCACTCCTGGCTCTTGAAAAAGTTAGGGAAAGGAAGATGGGAAAATATAAGGGGGGGGAGGAAGAGGACAGGGAAAGGAGCGTGGAGGGGGAGAAAGTGAAGAGGAAAGGGGGAAATGGAAGAGATGGCTCACTGAGGACGAGAGAGGCTGAAGAGAAAAGGCAGTGTGGAGGTGAGACAGGAAGGGATGTGAGATGAGCCCACTGGGCTGGAGGAGGGGAAGGAGGCCAGGAAGATGATGAAAGATGATGCAAGGAAGGGAAGAGGGAGAGGGGAGGAAGGACGTAGAGAAGAGAAGGAAGGGAGGCGAGTGGGGGGGGAGAATGTGGGCAGTGGGAGGCAAGGAGGGGGGGCTCTAGAGGAACCAGGCAGCTCGGAAAGTGACGTGGGAGGGGAGGGAACTTCTGGCCCAGTTCTCCCTCCTCTGTCCTGGCCTCCCCCTTGACCATCTGATTTCCAAACAGGCTAGAGCTGGCCTCTCTTGTGCGACCTTCCCCACTTTCTGCCAAAGAAACTGCGAGGAGGGGGACTGCTACCGAACCCGGCTTTCTCGGCTGATTTCTTCCCTGCTTCTGCAAATGGCTTGGTAGAGCCTGACTTCCAGCCCAGAGAGAGAGAGAGAGGCTGTTACATCACAGAAACTCCACAGCCCTGGGATGTGCCAGCCTCTTTTATGTAAGGCCTGTTGCCTTCCTTTTCTTGAGCGCAGGAACTCATTTTCGAGATTTCCCCCTTATCTCGCAGGCTGGCATTTTCAACAAAGCGTACAGAATAATTTTGGCAGGCTTTTGTCTGGCTTTGTTGATAATGCGCTGGCCTTCGCGCCCCCCCCCCAAACACGCAGCACAAGGCAAGGCAGAGCATAAATGCCTGGGAAACGAAGTTATCAAGGGAAACATAAGGATTCATGAAACCTGCAACCCAATACCCTGCTTTCCACTGTTCCTCTATTTCATCAGCCTCCCTTGCTTATTGGTTCCATCCCAGCTTCATTTCCCCCCCCTGATCCTCTGTCCACTGCCAGTTTCCAAAGGGCTGGGAGGAAACCAGGTTGAAAGATGTGTGTTCTGGCTTGGAAACCCGGAGTGGTCATCCCAGTGGCTGTCTGGCTGGGGTGAAAGTACTTTGAATGGCTTACAGGCCTCGTCTCTCTGGGGAAGGGGAGTCCAGAGCAGAAAACAGGAGGCACCACTTCGGCCAGCGCTGGCTTCCTTTCACCGTGGTGCCTGTGGAAATTTCGGGCTACAGATGCATATTCTGTAATCTTTAAAATTTATTTCTACCCCACCTTTCTTCCCCAATGAGGACCCAAAGCAGCTAAAGTCATTCTCCTCACCTCCGTTTTGTCCGCACGACAACCCTGTGAGGTAGGTAGACAGGGTGTGACTGGCCCAAGGCCACCCAGCAAGCTTCCGTGGCATGAGTGGGGATTCGAATCTGGGTCTCCCAGACAGTAGTCCAACACTCTTAACCACTGCCCCACACTGGTGCACATATGCTCAGAAGGACTCTTTGCTAACAAAGAGGCAGTAAACAGGCATCAATGGGCCTACCAGAGGGAGAAAAGCAGGCATCGCTCTATCGTGCCTGGATCCCATTCACCTGAGAATTCCTTCCTCTTGGGACATTTTATTCATTTGCATTGGATCTTGGTCCTTGAGAATCACCGAATTCGGGGCTGAAAAGCAGAGCTGTTGGGTGATAGTGAGATACTGAAAAAAAATGGTATTTAGCAGAGATAATATAGCCCAGCAGAGGCTGAGTAAAATAATTCAGACTGAGAGTCCATGTGTGATTAAAATATAAAGTTTTTACTAAATTCTAGCATGGGGAAGGGTAACTGGGATGAAAATAACAACAGAGCATAATCGGCTACATCCTTACACTACAAAGACAAAACTAGAAGAGAGATATGGCTTCTCTCTCCTCTTCTTCTTCAGAACAGCAAACAAAGATGGGAAGAGGAGCCATAAAATGCGAAAACACTTTGACACTTTCGTTCCAATCAAACTCCTAGATCAGGGAGAATTTCCCTGGGCTTGTACTCCTAAAACAACATTGGTTACATGAAAAACACGTGACTTCCTGTGAGTAAAAGAAACAAACATTTAACCCCAGATATACTGAGTGTTTTCAACTTGTAATACCCAACGAGAGCAAAATATTCCTAATGAATAAATATCCAGTTCTTGTCTGTGAGGTGTGGGTGTCGGGCAGGCCAATACATTGCACTGAGCCACATACACACATGAAGCTGCCTGACACGGATTCAGACCATTGATCCAGCGAGATCGGTATTGTCTACCCCAGGGATGTCAAACATAAGGACCGGGGGGCGGGAACTGGCCCGTCCAGGGCTCTAATGTGGCCCACAAGCAACAAGTGCAAGGGAGGAAACAGGAGACTGTTCAGGGGGAGTGGGCGGAGCCATTCTGATTGTGGCTTCAACATGGTCAAACAACCTCATTTGCAGCAGTCAAGCAGTGTGGGAGCATCTGCCCAGTGGTGCACCTCTAGCTCTCCAATCCACTGATATGGGCTTTCCTTTGCACCCCCCTCCCAGCCCATGGGGGCCTTGCAGTAAGGATACACCAACTTGGAGCTTACCAGCTGCTATCCTTTATACAGTTAATATCTCTGGGATCTGGCATTACATTTATGGCACACGTGGCCCAGCCCAACAAAGTGATGTTTATGTCAGATCCAGCCCTTGTAACAAATGAGTTTGACACCTCTGGTCTACCCAGACTGGCAGTGGCTCTCCAGGGTCTTTTACATCCCATCCTACCTGATCCTTTGAACAACAGGTGTCAGGGACTGAACTGGGGACTGTCCGTATATAAATCAACTTCTCTACCTCTGAGTCACAGCCAGACCCCGGGTATAGGAAAGCAGTGCATCAGTCTGAATGCAAGGACCAGGGCACATGGCCCATCTGAGGTCAAGTAAAAATGAATTTCTCCTCTGCATAGCCCCACCCTGTCCTCTCTATAATGCAACAGAATGTTGGGAAGCGGCTTTTATTAGCTTGTTTCTTTGATTTCCTGGAAGATAGATGTTCAATATTAACAATAATTGTATTTCCCCCCTCTTTTTAATAAAAAAAGGGAAAAAATAGTCTCAAATCCAAATGGCCATCATCCAATTAGTCTCATTAATGTGATAGACACAATTTATGGCTGGCACAGATCAGCTAGATTTGTAGACTGGAACAAACAGAAAAATATTATAACAACATTCTGGGCTGCTAATTCCATAAAACACCATAACCCACAACACAGCAATCCTACATTTAACCTGAGATTTATATACCACTTTTTCAAACGTATATCTTCCCCGAGTTGTTAGGACTTGGATTGGAACAAAAGGACAAGGAATTCTGTGTGATTCATTTGCGACAAGTGCTTATAAACCACCATTCCCTTGAGATTCAAGGTGGTTCCGACATTTTTATACAGTATGCATACCTACATCAACAACTTTAAAAATCCATTTAATTTTTTTTAAAAACCCACATCCATATGATAAAAATATATCCATTAAACCAATCACAGTGCCTACAATAAACTGGGCAAAATCAGCCCAAAGCCTTTTGAAACAGCATGGTTTTTACAGGTCCTCATGAAGGATAATAAAGATGGTACAGCCCTGACCTCACTTGGCAGTCTGTTCCACAAAAATGGAGCCACCACTAAAAAGCCCTAGATGTTCAGAAGGGAGGGAGAGCAAAAGCTGCCGGAAAGAACGGGGGGTTGGCAGAGAGGAGCATACAGAGAAAGGGGGGGCACTTCTTCAAATATGTAGCAATTTGATGCAAGAATTGGCTCTGGCAAGGCAAATGTCAATATCCTATAGCCGACACTTTCATTCAGAGCGGGAAGAATGTCTGCACCGCATTCCAGGGCATCAGGGCAACTCAGACCATAGCTGGAGCATAAAGAGAGATGATAACTGGCTGCCATCTGCCTTTTGCCGGGTTTGTATTCTGTATGCAACTGATCACAAAAAGGACGAGGCAGCAATAAGACTACAGCAATCAGCAGCGCAAGAGGAAGCTGGGCCGGCACACCAGCTGCTTAGTCACACCGTCAGGCATCTGAGACCCAGATCTCACTCAAGCAGTAAGTCCTTGTCCAACCCATTCAGACTACAGAGATTACATGGTTAGATGTTCCTCCATGCCAAGAAAAATACCCCCGCTTATAGAAAGCTAGATGTTAAAGAAAAAGGTTCCAGCGCAGCTTCTCCCTAACATGCTAGTTTTCAGTGTACAAGAGCAGAGTAGACTTCACCTAGAGTTTTGTGTTCAGTTTTGGGCACCACCATTTAAGAAGGATATCGACAAGGTGGAGCGTGTCCAGAGGAAGGCAACGAAGATGGTGAGGCGTCTGGAGACCAAGTCCTATGAGGAAAGGTTGAAGGAGCTGGGTATGAGAGGAGACAACTGAGAGGTGATAGCCATCTTCAAGTACTTGAAGGGCTGTCATCTAGAGGATGGCGAGGAGTTGTTTCCTGCTGTCCCAGAAAGTCGGACCAGAACCAACGGGTTGAAATTAAATTAAAAGAGTTTTCGGCTAAACATTAGGAAGAACTTCCTGACAGTTAGAGTGGTTCCTCAGTGGAACAGGCTTCCTCAGGAGGTGGTGGGCTCCCCTTCCTTGGAGGTTTTTAAACAGAGGCTAGGTGGCCATCTGACAGCCATGCGGAAGCTGTGAATTTAGGCAGATCATGAGAGGGAGGGCAGTGCTTAGTTCTCATGGCCCTTTTTCACACACCCAGAGAAATGGTGATCAGGAAGCAATTTTTCTCCAGGCCAATTTTGGCCAGGTATCCTGGAGGGGGTTGGGTTGCCATCTTCTGGGCATGGAGCAGGGGTCACTGGATGTGTGGGGGGAAAGGTATTTGGGAATTGTGCAGCGGGTTGGACTAGATGACCCTGGGGACCCCTTCAGCTCCATGATTCTATGATTCTAAGGAACTCTCTCTTTCTTTTTGGTATGGAGGAATGTTTAATCCTGTAAATATCTCAACCAGGCATCCTGAACCAGACTGAAACCGAAAAGATGCTGGAAGATTCCCCAAATTGCACTCCAGTATGTTTCCGTTGCTAAATAGCGGGGGGGGGGAGGTTTGCAGGCAACATTATAGGCTATTGCTATGTTTCCCTCAGTGGGGCAAATAGGAGGTCCTGAAGTTGGCAAAATGGCATAAGAGGAAAGAGCTGAATCCCCTTTTCCTCCATGCCGTGGCCTTAGGCTAGCCACTATTTAGCAAGACAATTGACCCTCCAGAACTTTTGACAGATCTTCCAGCATCTTGGCAGCATTGGCTCTGGGCAGGCCCGTAGCCAGGATTTTTAAAATTCGGGGGGCTTTAAATAAGTCAGGGGGCACCCCCCCAAGGGAGCACCTGGGCTGGATGGGAAGTCGGGGGGCCTTGGCAGGAAGTCAGGGGGCTGGGCCCCAAGATGCCCCACTGGAGCTATGGGCCTGGCTTTGGGTGAGAATTACACCCAAGAGACCTTCCTCGTAGCCAAAAATTTGAACGTAAGATTTGAATATGGGACATGAAGTGATATCACAGGTGGTTGTGGAGAATCTCTTCCTTAGAGAGGACAAAAAGGTTCTCTTTGCCAAATAGAGCCACGTGCAAAAGAATGTTCCTGGAGGGTTACAGTGGGGGGGGGGAGGCTAGGGACACTGCCTTCATGCCTTACTTGTGGCTTTCCTGCATACGTCTGGATAGACTACCTGGAAACAGGATTCCGCACCTTTGGTCCGATCCCACAGCTCTTTTCTTACAGTAGAGTGCCTGAGAGAGCAGTGGCAGGGAATTGTTCTGAAGCACCTTTTGCTTTTAGCCCCGTATTTCACGGCACCACATAGCTTGTTAGTATAATTAGAGACTGATGAGTCACAGTGCTAGCCCTAGATTTGGGGGTGGTGGTGGAAGCAGAGCATGAGGAAGGGAAGTTCTTCTCTCCTGCTACCTTTAACTTTCTCGGGCGGCCGATCAGTCAAACATATACAAAATATGAAATAAAGACCAGAAAACAATTGTTCCAAAGTTTAACCACTGGGCAAAAATACAAATGAAACCTCCAGTGCCAACACTTTTTTGAGCAACACTGCTTTTAACTTAAGGAATATTTCCTTGGAACCATTTGGCTATACAATCTCAGGAGAATATATAGTTGACCAGAGAGAAGTACTACTGGACATGTGATTGCACTGGAGGTTTCATTTGTATTTTTGCCCAGTGGAACAATTGTTTTCTGGTCTTTATTTCATAGTTTGCATATGTTTGATTGTATATATTTTTACATGTTAGCCACTATGTCCTATTTGCATTAGACCTCTGAGGAAGGCCTGTGAAGGCCGAAACACGTTAGGTCTATTTCATCAGCCTTTGTATTTTTATATTTGTATATGAGGTATGAATGGGCCCTTATTTGTTATTTTAATTTGTGTTTAATAAATACATGTATATTTTTGTATGTTTTATAATTAGATTTTTAGAGTTGGCCCTTTTCTATTCTTGACTAACCTTTTTAGGTTCTGAATTCTAGGTTTTAGGTTCAGGTTTTTTTCCCTTTTCCCTTTTTTGTCCTTACCGAGCCAACTCCTTTGGCCATTCCTGGGGCCCCCAGCAAGACCGATCTTGCCGCTTTTTGGTATTCAAGATCAAAAAAATAAAAAGCCGTGCAATTTCTTTTATTAAGCCAAACCCAAACAACACAGCAGCGTGCAGACTTCTGAGTTCTCTGGCACTCTTCAGCAGACCACTGTAACAAGCAGCCTGATGAAGCAGCCTGGGGAACCCAGAAGCTTGCACACTGTTCTGTTTAATTTAATGTTAGTAAGAGGGGTTTCAAGGATTCTGTTTTTGCATTTTGCTTTGGATCAACACGGCTAATTTGATGTGGTGATTGGGAGCACAGACTCTAATCTGGGAGAATCGAGTTGGAATCTCCACTCCTCCAGATGCAGCTGCTGGACTGACCTTGAGTCAGCCACAAGTTCTCTCAAGAGCAGTTCTTGAAAGAGCTCTCTCAGCCCCACCTACCTCACAGGGTGTCTGTTGTGGGGAGGGGGAGGGACAGGAGATTGTAAGCCGCTCTGAGACTCCTTCAGGTAGTGAAGGGCAGAGTAAAAGCATTAATGCCTTGGCAATGGTTGATGATTATGATGTGTGAAACAGCCACTGCAGATAAAATGCCAGCAACAATTTCATATTATCTCAGATGCAACGTTTTCCACTGGAGATAGTTCATACATTCCCCAACAAGCCACTATGCAACACAATTCAGGGCAGACAAAAGGAAATACTTCTTTACACAGAAAGTGATCAAAATGTGGAATTTGCTGCTGAGGGATGTAGTGATCGCCACAGACAGAAATGGCTTTAAAGGGGGATTAGACAGATTCATGGAAGGTAGGTCTATCTGCGGCTACTGGCCATGGTGACTGAGGGGAACCTCCACTTTTTCAGGGGCAGTCAGCCCCTGAATCCCAGAGCCAGGAGGCAACATCAGGGGAAGGCCTCGGCCTCTGTGCCCTGTTGTTGGCCCTGCACTGCAGAGGAACTGGTTGGCCACTCTGTGAGACAGGATGCTGAATTCGATGGACCTCTGGTCTGAGCCAGCAGGGCTCTTCTTATGTTCTTCATTATGGAGGACTCCGGGGCTGTCCAATAGATGAACTCCCCCAAGCAGGAAGCTGGAATGGCTAGGCCTGAGGCAGGCAAGCGGCAGGTCTGTGCTTAAACAGCAGGTCACATCTGAAGAGTAGTCAGTTAGACCAGAGGCAAGACCAGAAATTATATCGCCCCAGCCCTGTCATGATTGGCTTTCTTGTTCACCTGACTAATCTGGGCTGGCCTAGGCTGCAGTGCCTAAGGTGGCGGTTGGTGGAAGGGTGTTGTGGGCCCAACCTGCCACAGGATCAGGTTTGCACGTTAGCGCCTGCTGTGAATAAGACACTGGGCCCTAGCTCCTAGAATCCTGAGTTTGAAACCTTCCCATGGAGTTAACAATCCCTGAGGGCAGCAGGGCCGTCCTCCCCACTAGCTGTCTTTTTAGTATATTTTTATCCCACCCTTCTTCCAAGCACCTCAGGACAGTGGAAATGATTCTTCACTCGCCATTTTATCCTCGCAACACCTCTGTAGGTCACACTGCGACAGAGTGATTGGAGACCACTCCAGCATGCCTTATGGCAAGGGCGGGATTTGAACCCAGGTCTCTCGGATGCTAGTCTGGCACTCTAACTGCTACATCAGACTGACGCTTGATCTAGGGGAACCAGGAGGAGATTTACATACATCTCCTGAACGATAATCGAACTGGCCTCTTAATACTGATTCAGCTTGAGGGGTCCCTACCCTACTCAAAGTCGCTGCCAGGAGGAGCAGCAGCAATCCCACCTGGATTGGGCAACTGAAGATGGGGGCCAACAGCCTCCACAACCCCCATACCAGCCTGTGGCATTCTGGGTAAGTAACTCATAATGGTGGACGCTCTCTTCAGTTAAGGAGAGGTTCGTCTCAGGGGATCCCAACGTTGTTGGCTGAATCCCAGGATCACTGTAATATAAGGTGACCAAAAACCCATGGCTCCCGTTGATGTCTTCCAGCCCCTGGCACTCGCTCTTCTGTTTCTCCCCAGCTACCTGCCTGGTTCCCCAGGGGCTTCTTCCTACTAGACCCTTCAGCTTTCATCTCTTTTGACAACTTTACTGAATGAGCCCAGGCAAGCCCGATCTCATCAAATCTTGGAAGCTGAGCAGGGTCTACTCTGGAAAGTACTCGGATGGGAGACCTCTTTGGAGTACCAGCAGTTGGGAGGCGGGGGCAGGCTTTACTCAGCCACCTCTGTGAATATCCTCCAGGCCCCCAGTGGGGTCAGTCACCAGAGGTCGCCATGACTGCCAGGTGCGCGTGCACACACACACACACGGGCGCATATTAAAAAATTTAAAAAGAGACATCTATGCATGCACTTTTAGCAACTCAGCTAGGCATAAAGGATACTTATTTATTGACTTCATTTGTAGTCCATCTTTCCTGCTGAGACCCAAGGTGGGTTATGACATTTTTAAAAAAGCAATGCAACAACACTGCCCAAAAGTGGGTTTTTTCACAGATAATAAATTGCAGCTTTATTCACTTATTTATTTCAGATATTTGCATGCCATGCCTTTATCCTGAGACTGTCAGGACCCACAGTAAGTAACAATAACACATACCATACAAAGTAATCACCTATCAGTAAAACACTTATTTAGTGCATTTTAAACCTGCTCTTCCCCCAAAGAACACTGGTTGCTGTCCATCATTCTCCCATCTTCCTAGGACTTATACATGACTACTGGGAATACCATTGCTTTGACCATTATTCACTTATTTATTTCAGATATTTGCATGCCATGCCTTTATCCTGAGACTGTCAGGACCCACAGTAAGTAACAATAACACATACCATACAAAGTAATCACCTATCAGTAAAACACTTATTTAGTGCATTTTAAACCTGCTCTTCCCCCAAAGAACACTGGTTGCTGTCCATCATTCTCCCATCTTCCTAGGACTTCCAACAATCTGCTAGGGGGAGGGGAGGAATGTCCTGTCCCTTTAAAAAAGACTCAGTTTGCTACTTAACAGGTGATGTTGTTTACCTCCATGCCATGAAACGCTGCAGTGGCCCGTTTCCACACATTATGTCTCTGTTAAAGGGACAAGACATTTTTTCCTCCAGGCTGCTGGCAAACCTATAACAGAACTCAAAATCCCAGATAGTTTGCTACGTTAGACTGTGGCGGCAAAATAAAGTGGGAGTCCAATGGATTATTGTGTGCCATTTTGCACCTCTCCCCACTTATTCACTGAGACCCTATACATGTTCCTGCTGTTTACTGCGACCCTGTCCAACTAACTGACATCACAAATGTTCATCTGAAGAACTGTGCATGCACACAAAAGCTTATACTTTGAATAAAACTTTGTTGGTCTTAAAGGTGCCCCACTGGACTCAAACTTTTGTTCCTCCATACAGCAGTTTTTCCCAAGATTTCCTTTACCACGGTGTAAAAGACTATGTGCCACACCGCCATCTAGTGGCATGTACTATAGCTGCATGGTATGGCTTCATTTCCCTCCAGGTCTCCAAGCCAGCTGGCCAGGCACACAACCTGCAAGAGGTAGAGCTGGGCGACCAAAGGTGAACAGGGTTCCTGTACCTTTAATAACAGCACAGAAGAAATCATTTCTACGGGTTTAGCTTTTCTCAGCTTTGCATTACAACGCAAGACAACAACCAAACACAAATGAAAAAAAATTACACCCATATTTAGTGTACCTAATATGATATGTGCAACATCGGTAAATTGACCAATGTTGCACCATCCCAATGTGAACACAACCAAGCAGGGCCTTGTTGTCATACCAGAGAGTCAGCTAGAAGAAGACTTGAGAGAAGCCAGCCCTGTTGGTTAGAGCAAGGGTCCCCAGCATCCCTATAAAGCGGTGGCCCCTGCTCCCAAAGCAGGTCGACTAATCTGTGCCCTGATCCTTGAACACGTGCAGCTGCCTTCTACTGAATCAGACCCTTGGTCCATCAAAGTCAGTATTGTCTATTCAGACTGACAGTGACTTTCTTTATATAGTACACTTTATTAAATTTTGGGGGTGTACGGGGGTAGGGGAAGAGAGGGAAACAAAAGTAATAAATCTTCTGCATATAAATCTTCTCCACGTATCATTTCACACTACAAAAAGGTAGACTGTGACATTTTAAAAGTTCATAGAGGCTTCCTCGTATTATATTATCAAAAAGTTTATATCTTTTATAGTTCTTTCTTATCCGATCATAAAAAGGAGTCCATAGTCCAGCAAAATCTTCTTCCATTTGCCGTTTTAACATCAAAGTCAATTTGTCCATTTCCACACTTTCCATAGTCTTCATTATTAGGTCTTGTTCAGAGGCTATTATTGGAAGTTTCTAAAAAGTTGCAAATAAGATTCTAGCTGCTGTTACTACATGAATTATCAAATATATTTGATTTTTATCAAAATCATCTGGTATTCAATTCAGTAAAAACAATTCTGGTCAAAAAGGTAATGAAGTATGCAAAACTGCCTGCATAAATGTATGTACCATAACCCAGAACTTGCGTACATTTTCACATGTCCACCACATATGGTAAAACGTACCTATATGTTTTTTACATTTCCAGCAACTATTAGACATATTTTTGTAGATTTTAGTGAATCTATCTGGTGTTAAATACCATCTGACAGTGACTTTCCAGGGTCTCAGGCAGAGGTCTTTCACATCACCTACAGCCTAGTCCTAAACTGAAGATGCCGGGGATTGAACCTTGGGACCTTCTGCATACCAAGCAGATGCTCTGCCACTGAGCCACGGCCCCTCCTTCCTTCGTGCCTTCTGGATGCTGCAGGTCCTTGCTGACCACCCAGCTCCCACCCTGAGCATACAGGTAAGGGAAAGCAATGTGCACAGCTTTTCATAGCACAAACCCCTGTGCAATGGATAAGGGTCAAATTTCCCTCAAATACAAATTCTTAAAGGAGTAATTTTGCGAACAGGAATACCAGCAGCCATTTATGGTAGGGTTTTATGTAGTACTTGGCTCCACAAGACGTACAAGGAAGCACTTAAGCACATAATTTATTGGGGCCCATTAGCATCAAAAGAGAGATTAACAATGGTAATAAATAAAAGAATGTCCTCCAGAATCTGGGAGAAATTACTGTCCTTTCATTCCAGTGGGCTCCTAAAGAGGGGCTGTGGCTTAATGGCAGAGCATCTCTTAGGCATGCGGAAGATTCCCAGTTCAATCCACACAGCATCACCAGTTAGAAGGATCAGGCAGCAGGGACCGTGAAAGGGCTCTGCCTAAGACCCTGGACGGCTGCTGCCAGCCAGTCAACAAAACAGACTTGATGGATCAGTGGTCAGATTCAGTCTAAGGGAGCTTCATGCGTTTATGTGACAGCAGGGTGGATCCGACTATTAGCCTTCCTCCAGCCTAAAGATCGTTCCTACAACTTAAATTGTGGGGTCTTCCTCCAATGGAAGAGCCACTTAATTTGGAGGAGGAGGAGGAGGAGGAGGAGGAGGAGAAGAGTTGGATTCAGTGCTCCCTCTAAGCTGTGGAGTCCTATGAGCAAAAATTCTACTTTGTGAGCTACTGGCATTACAGTTGTGATGAAGCAATTCGGCTACTGCATAAATTAGTTTGCTCTGGAGCCATCCTTCTTGAGCTAAGACAAAAATGTGTGAGCCAGAGGCTAAAAAACTGTGAGATAGCTCACACTAACTCAGCTTAGAGAGCACACTGGTTAGATTTATACCCCGCCCTTCACTTGGAGCCTCAGAGTGGCTTACAATCTCCTTCCCTTCCTCTCCCCACAGCAGACACCCGGTGAGTTAGGTGGGGCTGAGAGACCTCTGAGAGAACTGTTCTTGAGAGATCAGCTCTAGGAGAGCTGTGACTGACCCAAGGTCACCCAGCTGGCTGCATGTGGAGGAGTGAGGAATGAAATCCGGTTCTCCAAATTAGAGTCTGCTGCTCTTGTCCATTACACCAAACTGAGGCACCAATATGTTAATAAGCAAACAAACTTTGCTCTCTGGAGGATAGGAGTAGGATCCATTCTAGGATGATCTGCTATTATACTTCCTTAACGATGAACACATCGAGGTTCACTTTTTAACCAGTCTTGCTGATCGATTAATCAGCCAATTTTTTTTTTTAAGGAAAAAAAACCATGACAGACTCTGTTACCCTCCATGAACTCATGTCATCCCTTTGCCTCACCTTGCAAGAAGTCTTACTGAACGCAGCGGGAGTTTCTTCCACGTAAACCAGTTCAGGATTGCTCTCTGACCTAGTGGCCACCACGAAGACATGTTGCAATGAATTCCACAAGTTAGCTTGCATTGTGCGAAGTACTTCCTTTTGTCCAGCCTGAATCTCCTGCCCATCAGATTAACTCTGAGAGACCCAGAATTCCAATACTGAGAGAGAGAGAAAGTTCAGTCTGTGAAGGCTACCCACGCAGTCAGTCATTCTATAAACCTTCTACGGTATCATGCCCCCTCCCTTGGAGCTCTGCAGTCCATTCGATCAACTCATTTTTTTCATCTCGTTTACCACTCCTCAGTAACTAAATTCTCCCCCTCTTGTAGTACATTGCCTGTTTGCCTGCCTGGCAAAACACAGTTGAAATACAAATCAGGGTTTTAAAAGAAGAAGATGAAGCACCACCTAAAGTGGTGCCGGAACACAGGTTTGTACCTGGGCTGGTTACACGATGCTTTGAAATATGCACACACCCACGTAGCTCTGCTTGAATAAGCTAAGAATAGTATTACTGAAAACCAGTTGCTTTGTGTTTAACATGCCTCGTTTCTGTCTAATTCATAAAGCAAAAGGTCTTTCCCCCCCCCTTGCTTTGTTTTCCCCCCTTGTAACAAAATGAATTAACCATGAAACAGCACCATGGAGCATGTCTCCAAATGACTGTCGAGTTTTTGCAGAAAAATCTCAGGGAAGGTTTCTTGAAAATGAAGGAAGGCGGGAGAGCAGGTATGCCTGCAAATCACACAATCCCCAGACAGGTGGCTTAAACACTAGAAAAGGGATACGTAGTGTAATGGTCGCAGAAATACAAAAATCACTGTGCAAATGGCCTGTCAAATCTAATATCCAACCTCTTTTTATATACCAATTGCTTATTACATGATTTTATATTTATGAATCACCATGTAACAATTGAACAGTAACAGTAATGCATCCCACCATACAAAAAGGCAACCAAAATAGTTCAAGTCCAAATTCAGGAAGAATTCATAGAAGAACGTGCCCCCCACTTCTAACTTCAACTTTCAGCTACTTGGCCAACAGGAACGGGTGCCCAGTTGCGCCTTGTTCTAGTGAAGCCTTTATCAAAGCCGAAAACGCTTCACACGGAACACAATTCCTCATAAGGCACAATATGTTTGCAGTCGTTACCTGAATGTCTTCATAAAACGTATAAAACCATTAAAATGTTTCCATAGGACACAGTACTTTGATATTATGACCTCTGGCAACAATATGTATATTAGTTAGGCTAAAAAAGCAAAAGGAGCTGCGGTAGCTCAAGTGGTTAAGATGCTGAACTGTTCGAGACCTGAGTGCCGCATGACGGAGTGAGCTCCCGTCTCTAGTTCCAGCTCCTGCCAACCCAGCAGTTTGAAAGCAAGAAATTGCAAGTAGATAAATAGGTACCACTTCGGTGGGAAGGTAACAGCATTCTGTGTGCCTTGGCGTTTAGTCATGCTGGCCACATGACCACGGAAACGTCTTTGGACAGCACTGGCTCTTCGGCTTGGAAACTGAGGTGAGCACCGCAACCCTAGTCGGATTTGAATGGCTTTTGAACAAGGGAAACTTTTACCTTTACCTAAAGAAGCAAAGTGGGGCTTTGTTTCCTAAAACTTCTCTTGTCCTGGTCTCTCTTCTCCAGTCCTCTCTTCTCCAGTTATCCCCATACAGTAGATTCTTTTAAAACAGTTTTAATTTGTGTTTCAGGCAGATAGATGCACAAACCAGCATATAATGACAATGTAGCACTGAAGTAGTCACTGAAGATGAAAAAATTATCATCTACAAAAGTCCAGCCAGCAGAGAGATAATCATGCCAATTTGGCAATGCAAGCTGTTAAGTACGAGACTCAACACAGCTAGTGAACAGTGAATCAGCTTCATTAACGAAGTCAGAAGAAATCAGAACGAGACAAAAACATAGAGCAACAGGCTCTCTTTTAAACAGTCCGAGCTTCGGTAGCCACGCCCACAAGTCAGATATTAACCAATCATTATTTACAGATAAGGTCCAATCAGAGTGCTTCCCTCCAGAACATTGTGCAGCTCTGATTGGTCTATTTACAATCCTGTCTCAGTACTCAGGCTCATACAGATCTTAATACACAACACAAGCCATAAGACTTAACTTGGACTTTCAACCAAAGCAGGTTGAGATGAGATAGAATGGCTGTAACCACCTTTCTGGAAATTGTAAGGGATGGGGCAAACAAACGTAATAGGGAAGGCAGTTTGATCAACTCGGGGCCACCACCACTAAGATGACCCTCTCCTGAGTGATCATGCCCTGAAGTAGGGGAAAGTGGGGGGATATGGAGTAGGGCTTCTCCAGAAGACCAAGGCTTACAGGTAGGTTGATAGTGGAGAAAGTGGTCTTCGAGCCACCTTAGCTGGACTAGAACCAAAGGGTTGAAATGAAATCAGAAGAGTTTTCAGCCAAACATTAGGAAGAACTTCCTGACAGTATGAGCTGTTCCTCAGTAGTGGAACAGGCTTCCTTGGGAGGTGGTGGGCTCTCCTTCTTTGGAGGTTTTCAAGCAGAGGCTAGATGGCCATCTGACAGCCATGCGGATTCTGTGAACTTAGGCAGATCGTGAGAGGGAGGGCAGGAAGGGCTGCATCAGGGCTTAGTTCTTGTGGACATTTCTTACACGCCCAAGAAAATGTTGATCACCACTTTGGGGTCAGGAAGCAATTTTTCTCCAGGCCAGTTTGGTTGGGATCCTGGAGGTTTTTTGCCATTGCATAGAGCAGGGGTCACTGGGTGTGGGGGGGGGAGGTGTCATGACTCAGGTGGGGTGTCACCTGACGCTGCCACCACTCTGGATTTAGGTTCCCTTGAGAAGGCCCAGAATACCCTCCCAAGACCTTCAGACCTCCCTTTTGGCGGAATAATAGGTGTGAGGACCAGACACAGTGAAACAAGAAAAAGGTTTATTTTATAGAAGGTCAAACAACAAGGTGCAGAATAATAACAGTAAGTGGGTGAAAAGAAAAGAAATCAAACGCCCCAACACGTCTAAATATACTTTCCCTAGCTCACTATCTCAAGTGGCCTTACACTACTCACCCCTCCCTCAGGAGGAGGGTTTTTCCCCTGCAGCAGCCTTCCTTCTGGCTCTGCCCTCTGGAAGAAAGAACAGCTCTTCCTGCTGCTCCAGAACTTTTATTCCCAGCTCTCCTCTTTTCCTATTGGTCCATTTTGGCTCCAAAACCTCCCAGGGGCTTCTGGGAGTTGTAGGCCTCCCAGCTGCTAGCCAGGCTCTCTGGCGGCACAGCCCAGATCATGACAGGAGGTATTTGTGAATCTTCTGCATTGTGCAGGGGGTTGGACTAAATGACCCTGGAGGTTCCTTCCAACTCTATGATTCTGTGATTAGGCCTGGGCAGAATGACTCTTGATACAGTCTATACTAGTCAGGCCTGTAGCTACAGTGGGGCATCTCGTGGTCGGGTCCCCTGCACGTTTATTGTATATGTATTCTATAGGGTTGCCAGGTCCCAGGCAACCGGTGTGTGTATGAGGGGGACACTTATGAGGAGAAAGAGATAGGCCTAGGCCTCATTGCCCAAATACCAGTTTGGTCCAGACATCGCTGGCATGATGATGTCACTTCCTGTGCAATACTGACCACGAGGCCTAGACCTTCTCCTTTCCCGTGGTATGTCCCCCTGCCAGCCAGCTGATTGGCAGCTGGGGGTAGGGTCTGGCAGCAGGGGACCCCTGCCTCTACCGGGGGTTCTGGCAACCCCAACATTCTAGCTTTCCTCTAAGAAGCTCTGGGAAGCAAAAATGAGGCTTCCCTCCTAAAATCTTCATAGCAGACTTGTGATGTAACTTGGGAGAGAGAGTGTGACTGGCACTAAATCACCCAGTCAAGCTTCAGGCTCTGCAGTGGGGAGCAGTGCTCCCTCTAAGCTGTGGAGTCTTGTGAGCAAAAATTCTACCTTGTGGCATTAAAGTTGTGAGTGAGCGATTTGGCTACTGCATAAATTAGTTTGCTCTGGAGCCATCCTCCCTGAGCTACGACAAAAATGTGTGAGCTGGAGGCTAAAAAACTCTGAGGTAGCTCACACTAACTCAGCTAAGAGGGAACACTGGCGGGGACTGGCCTAGTTTTAAATTCCCATTCAACAGCACTGCTCACCGGTTCTCCCCTTTTATGTCGTGCTTTAGGGCAGAAACTTGGCAACCCCTGGGTCAGATCTGCTCCCCAAGGCAGTTCTATCTAGCCTCTAGCTGCCCTTTCACAGTTAAATGCTTTAACAGTCTGCCTACATTTCCACTCATAAGGGAAAAGAGAAATTTCCAAATTGTAAGAAACAGAAATATTTAACTACATCTCCATTTCACGGATTTTGTGCTCGACATGTCTGCAATGTGTGTGTGTACATACTGATCTGAATGCATTTCTCTGCAACTGAGAAGTCCTTCTTATTAGATAGTGGCTGCTTTCTTAACATGGTCTGGCTACTCAGGAAAGAGCTGGCATAGACTGATGATTCTAGCTCCAGAATCACTGCCTAGATAATAGAACAGTCCCTACAGATAAAGCATGATGGCCATCCTGCCTTTAGGTTATTCAAAACGCTTCACGCGAAAATCATCTCATTCAGGAAATAAATAACGTGGGAACAGGGTAGTGTTGCCCCCACACTCCTCTTGAGAGCGGTGTCTTTTGCACCCCAGGGTCCTCTGGCCTAGCAAAGCCAGAGGCTTGGATAAATCTGTCTTTTTGCTATCAAATCAGATTCTCTTTCTATTAAGGCCTGCTATTTCCCCCTGGTGCTTTCAAGAGGAAGTCGCTTGGCTGCCATGAGGATACAGGGGCCCATTCATCAATGCTCTTTACTGTGGTCCTCCAAGACTCCTCATATCCTGGAAATAAGTCGTACCCCACATCTGAAGGACAATAATCTATCCCCTCAGGATCTCCCTTACAATACAGACTTCTCCGGACATCTAAGGATAGGGACAAGCTTTTGTGTAGATTCCCCATTGCTGCTGTGGTTGCTGATGCAGGGCAAAGGAAAGGAGCCAGTCTGGTGTAGTGGTTAAGCTCATGGACTCTAATCTGGGAGAACGGGGTTTGAGTCTCCACTCCTCCACATGCAGCTGCCGGGTGACCCTGAGTCAGTCACAAGTTCTCTCAGAGCTGTTCTCTCAAGGTCAGTTCTTGAAAGGGCTCTCTCAGCCCCACCTACCTCACAGGGTGTTTGTTGTGGGGAGGGGAAGGGAAAGGAGTTTGTAACCTGCTCTGAGACTCCAAGTGAAGGGCAGGGTATAAATCCAATCTCTTACTCTTCTTCTCTTCACATTGCAGATTTCCCCATAGTGTTTGTTGGGATGTTTGCAAGTTCTCTCCCTGGTGTCATGAAAAGTTTGTTTGTGTATGGCAATTCTTAGTTAGTTAGCTTAGGACCAATGAACTAAAAAAAAAGTTCATTGGTAGAGAAGGTCTTATTCATAATGAAGTGACCTTTAGCGTGGTCATTGGCTAATCAATAGTTTGGTGATGTAACCTGATATTTTGCACAAAGGCAATTTGGGGGTTTCTTCTTCCTCCCTTTGTTCTTCTAAGATCACAACAGAATCCATCATGCTGTGGACAGCAACTAGAAAGTCACTAGTCAGCAAGACTGTTCTATTGTTCTTTTATCCTCCTGTGTAACCCTCCCTAATTTCTTAGGGAACTTTCTTTTAGCTCATTTATACATGTGTGCCGTGTGGTTCCCTTTTACTTTGCTAACTTATACAACAGTGTTCTGCCCTAGTCCCCCTGCAGGGGCCATCGCCCCACCACCACACACACCAGCAAGGCTTTAAAAAAAATCTTGAGCCAACAATTGATAAAATAAACTGCAGATGGGGGAATCGTCCTGATGAATAATCCCCTCTGTAATAACAAATTCTGGGCAAATAGAAAACTGTCACAATAAGGAATAGGACAGGCTAGAACTTTTGCCAAAGATGTTCTAGTTTTTTGCTTGCAAGGGATTTTTACTTGTGGAAGCCTTTGAAAAATGTCTCCCCCCCCCCCGGTTGCATGGTACAGTCTGTTTTGTCACTTCAGTTGGCTTCTTGTGTGGACGTTCACAACAAACCTGTAAGGTAGGCTAGTGTTGTTGCTGTTGTTATATTGAAGATAGCGCCAAGTGGGTGTGGCCTGCCCAAGAGGCCTTAAGGTGTTCGCTTATGGGACTTAGTGGTCCACAGTTCAAGCTCCAGAGTTCTAACATGCAGTGTCAGTGTGGTATAGTAGTTTGAGTGCTCAGCTAGGATGTGGAGACCCAGGTTCAAATCCCTATTCTGCCATGAAGCTTGCTGGGTGATCCTGGGCATAGCTCTCTCTCTCTCTCTCTCTCTCTCTCTCTCTCTCTCTCTCTCTCTCTCTCTCAGCCTGACCTACTTCACAGGGGTGTTGTGAAGATAAAAGGAGGGAAAATATATCCAGAGCCCTGAGCTCTTTGGAGGAAAGGAGGACAAAATAGACTAAATAAATTAATAATAGAAAGCGAACCATTGACTTCAACACACTTTAGATAAGGCCCCATTAGAGCTCAGGGATTTGCCTATTGCCAGTATGTGCGGTTTTAAAGCTGTTTTTTTTGCCCATTTTGTACTCCATTTCATACACGATTAATTCATTGAAGGACGGATCTGGCTATGAAACAACTCTAGAAGGGTTTCTTGTTTGCATGTGAATTTCCTGTGCGCTTCATTTTCTCATGGAGATCAGCGCATGCACACAATAACCGTCAGAAGAGGGGGAAACGAAGCAATCAACTGTGGCAGAAAGAAAGATGATAAAACAAAATGCATTTGCAGAAGAAAAACAATCGAGGCCTGTCTCGGAGAATATAAGACTATCTAAATCATGTCCAATGAGCACAATTATAATAATAAACTTGTATCATCCGTGTCAGAACCATTTGTCACAAATTCCTATGTAGGCAACAAATAGCTTATTTTCGTGTCTTTATTCTTACCGAGAATCCCAAAGACAGATTTCAGATTTCAGGCCAAGTTAACAGGAAACAGTTTCCAAGACTGCTAGTACAAATCCGATCCATCTCTCAAAGAGCTCTTCACATTACGTGGAAGAGGACAGAGATTTTAAAAAATCTGACTTTGGTTCAGCTAATAGGATATGAAATGCATATAATTACAGCTGGGGAGACCAAGAATGAGAAGGTGATTCAGTTCTGACACTGCGCAAAATCATGGTTTAATTTCATTAATTATGGAGAATGATTGAATGCAGGCCACTCCAGCAATGATGGTTGGTTCATTAGGTTCCATCAAACAAGGACCTGGGAAGGAAAGGGGCCTGGCCGAACCCAGTCTTGTCAGGTCCCCAAAGGTAAGCAGGGGGACTTAGACGGGGGACTTCCAAAGAAAACTTTGCAGAGGAAAGCCATGGCAAACCATCTCTGCTTCTCACTGGCCCTGAAAGCCCCTTGCTGGGGTTGACATAAGTCAGCTATGACTTGACGGCACTTCACACACACAAATAGGGCTGCCAAGTCCCCCTGGGGGGCGGAAAACCCCCCGCCCCAGAGGCCCGTTCCCTGACGCCGGGGAATCGGGCCCCGGGGGGAACCCCACCCCAGCGTGCACGTCACAGGGAAGTGACGTTATGACGCCGGGCACGCTGGGGGCGGGGCCACGGCCATACAAGGGAAAACTCTGGCGGGAGGCAGCGGTGGTGGGATTGCCAGCTCCAGGTTGGAAAACTCCTGGAGATTGGCAGGTGGAGCCTGAGAAGGACAGGGACCTCTGTGTGGTACAATACCATAGAGTCCACCACCCTCCAAAGCATCCATTTTCTCCAGGGGAACTGATCTCTGTAGTCTGGAGATGAGCTGTGATTTCAGGAGGTCCCCACGCTCCAACTGGAGGCTGGCATCCCTAAGACCACCAAGGAAGCCTTTGCAGAGGAGGGCCATGGCAAACCATCTCTGCTTAATCACTTGCCTGGAAATCCACCTGGGATTGCCATATGGCTGCTACTTGAGGGCACTTTACACACACACACGCTTCAGCCATTAAAGATAACTGTAGTCCTGGTCTCCTTTGTAATGGATCATTTGGCAAGTTGTTCATGTGCATACAAGCTAATCCAGATGTGTCCATTTTGTACAACCACAGGGATTCCTGATGTGGTTAAACTGCTTTCTCACCACCCTCTCTGCCATCTCCAATTTTTAAAAGGGGCCTAGTAAAAAGAAAGCTGTTTGAAAGCCCCCTTAGGCAGTTTTCTGTTTGCATCGCTTTCTATTTCTGGAATCTTAGTCCTATTGCATGGTTTATTCGATTTCTCGTGCTGTCTGACTGAATTTTGCAAAATATTTTTTGTAATCCGCCTTGAGTCACAGTGCAAAAAGCAGGCTATAAATGAAGCAAATGATCAAGCAAACATAAATTTGCCTCCCAGTCATGTTTATGATGAAATTTTCAGCATATCTACCTTGCACGTTGAGCTGTGACAAACCCAAGTATGTCTCCGAAGCTACCCTCAAAAGGAAGGTACAGCTCTCCACAAGATGAGGGTCTATGAATGACACACATGTCCGCATAAGAAATATCGGGCTCATTCCTCTTTTACATTGTTAGGTGCACAAACCTTCTAAAAATATCATATGAAGAAGTCCTTATTCATTGCTACTGGAAAGAATTACAGTTTCTAAAATATTTGCAGGCAGTCCCCTGTTTTGTTTTTCTTAGCCCAATACTTATTTCCTCTCTGACTGGTGCAGTGATGTCATTGTATGAATCAAAGCCAAAATTAAGCTGTAAACATTTTTTTTCAAACTGCAAACAGAGCCACGGGCAAGGTGATACTCCAGGATGCTAAACCATGATCTTCAACCAATGCACTGATCAGCTGAACTGAAACTGTCAACACCCCACTGAATGTGCCGAAAATCTGACAGTAAAGTGAACAATCTGCTGCTTTGGGGCACATTTGTTCCATGTGCCTTTTCATGATTCACTAATTGCTTTTATCAGAACAACAAGGGAAGCTTAGCGTGACTTAGTGCCAGTAATCGCACCTCTCAGTACCAAGGAATTGCACCCACTCCGCTTCCCCAACAGAACAGTTAAGTCTCATCCAAACTTTTTGTCATTCCCAACTCATTACTAGGGGAAAGGTTAGCGGAGCATGTGAATAAATCAGATGATGACGCTACCAAGTACTGACTAAAGGGAATCTCTGCATTCACCAGTGCCAGGAAGCCTTGACTTCTATGTCCCGTTTTTTGGCCCTCTGAGGCAACCTATTGACCGTTGTGTGAAACAGGATACTGGACTAGGTGGATCCTTGGTCTTATCCAGGAGGTTTGTTCTCATGGCCATCTGTCAGCTGCTTTGCACATTATATCTGAAAAGTACTGAGTTCAATGCATGGAGAACTCGGACCACGACATGCGTTCAGACACGTTTATTGTACTTCACAACAAAGACACCAAAACGGCCCTGCAAGGCCAACTATATACACTTCACCCAGTACACCTCTGTCCCCATTGGAGGGTTTGAATCTCCCGCCAAGGGTGCTATTGGCGGACTCCTGGTGGACTACGATCCTAGGTCCCCTTTGTGTTTGGGGACCAAGCTCCTGCTTTAGCCACGGACCCCTGGTGGCGGTCCACGTACATAACACCCCTCCCCACTTAGTCTCGATCCAACCTATGTTACATAGTCCTTCAGATAGGCAGGGGGTTCTGCGTTCTTGGAGGGAATGCCGGGGAACTGGCATGGGGTTGTTTATGGCCACCTCTGGCTGGGTGGCCACTTCTGGTTGCGGCGAAGGTGGCGGTGGCTCTTCGGGTTCTGGCGGTGTGGCCGGGGACTCAACCGGTGGGGGTTCACCTGTGTGTGAGAGTTTGGGTCGAGTGCTGACCGGTGGCGCATAGAGTCTTGGGCTCTTGAGCTGGGGTTGCTCTTCTGCCTCTGGGAGCTTTGCTTTGACAAGCCTTTATTGGCATATGGCCTCCGGGAGCTGTTGCCACCGAAGTTGGTCAATGTGTTTTTTAAGGAGTTGGCCGTCCTCAGTAGAGACCTAATAGGAGACCAGGCCAGTGACTCGGACTACTCAGCCTGCAATTCAGGAGGGCCCTCTCCCAAAGTTCCGGATGAACATGGAGTCGCTTGGAAAGAACCCCCGGGGAGCATCCCTTTGTTCCGTCAGATGCCTTGAGTCCGGTGCCCGGTCTGGATGTAGGCGGTCCAACAGGATCGTGGGACGCCGGCCCATCAGCAGTTCAGCTGGGCAGTGGCTGATGACAGGGTTGGGTGTCATCCACTGAGTCAGTAGGAAGTGGGCGAGCCGGAACTCCCAGTCCCCATCCATGATCTGGCTGAGAGCTTCCTTTGCTGTGCGAACCATCCTCTCTGCTTGACCGTTGGTCGCGGGGTGGAATGGTGCTAATCTTACGTGCCGGATCAGGTTCCACTGTAGGAAGTCCTGGAACTCCACGGACGTGAAGGCAGTCCCATTGTCGGATACAATTGTGTTGGGCAGCCCATGGGTTGAGAAGATCCGTCGGAGCGAGCGTATGACAGCCTTCGCAGAAGTGGCAGACACGGGGCTGATCTCGAACAATTTGGAGTAGGAGTCTACTATTACTAGGAATAACAGTCCCTGGAAGGGCCCGGCAAAGTCAATATGTAGCCGGGACCAAGGTTTGTGTGTAGACTCCCACAACTGGTTTGGCGCGCTAGGCGGGTTTGGCATCTCCCAACCCAGGCCTCGATCTTGGCATCAATTCCCGGCCACCAAATGTAGCTCTGGGCCATAGCCTTCATCCTCACAATCCCCAGATGCACCTTGTGGAGAGCGTGGAGGACCCATTATTGCAGGGTGTGTGGCACTACAACCCTGTCGCCCCACAGGAGACAACCTTTGAGTGCCGACAGCTCGTCCCTGTGGGTTGGGAACACTGCAAACTCAGGGCCCGTGGATGCTGTGGGTCACCTTCTCACCACCCAGCCCAAAACCCGGGAGATGATGGGGTCTCGGGCTGAGCGGGCAGCGATATCCTGGGCCTGAAGGGGCGGCTGAGGAAGGCCTTTAAGCTGCCCTGAGCCTGCCTTGGCAGGGAGGGCAGGAGAAAAATTGAATAAATAAATAAATAAATAAGTTAGAGGTTACTTGACTGCACTTAACACACACACACCCCTCAAACCTTCCTCCAAGGAGCATTCTTCCCATTTAAGTGGCTGTTCCATTGGAAGAAAGTTCCTTAGGCTCAGAGGTCGATTCGGGGGGAATCGCGGGGGATCACCATTCCCCTGGGTGAGGTACGGGGGGCGGGGCACACAACTAAGCCCCGCCCCCTGCTTTCGGCCACCCCGCTTCCGGCCCTCATTCAGCCAGGAGGAGGCAGGAGAAGAGGGAGGGTAAGTTGCTTCCTCCCTGCCTCTCCCCACCCCTGCCTGCCTGGGGCCAGGGAGGGCCTTCGCGGGGCTTCCTTGCACTCCCGCC
>NW_015167614.1:196694-211944 GCF_001447785.1 Gekko japonicus
TTGCAGATCGCCGGCCGTGCCCCTGATGGGGCTCGGCAGTGGAGCCGCAAGGCGAGTGGCGGCCAGGACCGTTGGGGGTGGGGGGGCTTGGCAGGGCTTCTCCACGCTCCCACTGGCCTCACAGCTCCACCGCTGAGCTCGACAGGGGCTTGGCGAGAGCTGAAACCAGGGGGGGCGCCAGCATTGTTGGGGGGAGGGAGTGAAAACAAAGTATAAATGCCTGGATTTTCTGTGTATTTTCTGTAGCAATGTGGTCATCTGCCCCCATGCTTGGTTTATAGCTGTTTTGGTTTATAGCTGTTTTTTCTCCCTGGAATCTTGTGAGCAAAATTTCTACTTTGTGAGCCACTGGCATTAAAGCTGTGAGCGAGTGATTTGGCTACTGCATCAGTTAGTTTGCCTCTGGAGCCCTCCTTCCTGAGTGAAGAGAAAAATATGTGAGCCAGAGGCTTAAAAGCTGTGAGCTAGCTCACACTAACTCAGCTTAGAGGGAACACTCCTGGTAACTGGAATGTGAATAGCTACATATTTTGTACATCATCTATTACCAAACAGCTTTCCTTTTTGGCACTCTGGTACTAAGCCTTCACTGATGTGCTTGTTGTTGCTTTTCTCTCAACAAATCAGTTACTGAAAATAGATAAAATTGTGTTGCACTTCTATCCTTTTTACCTGACATGGGTGGTTTGCTTGTTTTCCCCCACATGTGCCATCAGATAGGCTCGCCAGCTCTGAGTTAGCAATACCCTGGAGATTTTGGGGGTGGAGCCTGAGTGGTGGGTTTAGATTCAGAGGAATTAGCTGTGTTTGTCTGTTACTGCAAAATAGTCCAAGAGTTCAAATAGCACCTTTAAGACCAACAAATAGCACCTTTAAGACTAACCTTTAAGACTAACTGAGTGGTGGGTGTGGCCTTATGACGCACTTCCGGTGATGTCAGGGGGTGCGGCATATGCTAATGAGTTATGCTAATGAGTTCCCCTAGCTCTTTTTCTACGAAACGACCCCTGCTTAGGCTTGAGGAAGGCTTCAGACTGATAGGGTAGGGGTGGGATCTACCCCTGTCAGTACATACAGACCAGCCAAATGCCTTGGGATATCAAGCAAGACTTATTGGACTTAGTAGGGCTTCCTTCAGAATGAATCTAATACATGGTACTAGAGTGCCTTTTTTCTTTCTTTCATCAAGTTGCAGCTGATTATGGCAACCCTGTAGGGTTTTCAAGGTAACTGATGTTAAGAGGCGGTTTGCCATTGCGTGCCTTGGCACAGAGACCCTGGTATTCCTTGGTGGTCTCCCATCTAAATACTATCCAGGAGTAACCCTACTTAGCTTCCAAGATCTGGTGAAACTGGGCTAGCTTGGGCTATCCAGATCAGGGCACTACAGTATCTACTCTTTCTTTTTTATTTTCCTTTTAAAAAAAAACAAAAAAAACCCTATTGATAAAATCATAGCTCACATTCTCCTTTTGCTTTGCTGAAAGAAGAACTGATTTCTTTCATTTTGGGCCCAGCCAGTGCTTATTGCTTTAGTTTAAAGGGTAGCAAAATTATTCATCTTTTTGCAAAGGTCACTGTCTTTATATAACAGAAGAAATAAACAAGTAAAGCCTTGGGTCTTTTCTATGAGAATACTGTCACCCTTGTTTTAGAAACAAAAAGTGAAGGAAATGGTCTCTGAGGTAAATCTGGGGCACTGAAAGAGAAATAAACCCACAGATACCCCTACAAGCTTGGTCACCCACTAATTTTCTTTCTTTTATTAGTTCATTTGTTTTTATCATAATCACAATAAATTACGCAGCATATCAGGATATATACGAATACAATACAAAATGTCTTCCTTATTTGCATATTCATCACACACACATACATACTAAAAATGGTACCATTTCTTAACAAAATGATCATGAACAAATTGTTTATCTTCCCAAGTTTGTCTGTTTGCTTTTAATTTTCCATGCACGTAATGTGTCATATTTTACAAAGCCATTCTTCTATATCACTTTACAAAGCCATTCTTCTTTATCATTCCTTTTTTTGCCTGTATCTGCTAAAAGTGTATATATTTTTGCAACTAGCCCTTTCTGATCAGATATAACATGCTCCCATTGATTTAAGGGATGAAATACATTTATTTGGCACTGAAGGAAAACAATCACACTTTCGATGTGAATCTGTTGGAGCACTGTAACTTGCATTAATCCTACTCGACCTCCTATCTCCAACAGGGGTAAGATTGAGTGTTTGTGTACAAGATCACATATTCTTATTAACCCTGCTTCTAGTTATGGCTAAATGAATTGAAGTTTGCCATATCCATCTTCAATAAGCCTGACACGCATATTGACCGTTGAATTTCCAATTGAGCCTTACATTTATCCCAGACCTCTGTCAGGACTTCTCAAATGAGATTCCCTTTTATCTTGGAGCAATGCTTTTTATCTGTCCATAACCAGAACGAGAGTGGGATGTTTATTTTATATTGCTCAAGTTCCTGACTTGCCTGCGTTTCTTCACTCTCAAACCAATTAGTCAGTGCCATTAGCCTTGCTGCATGATAATATCTCGTGATGTCCGGGGGACTTTTCTACAAGAATACTGTCACCCTTATTTTAGAAACAGAAAGTAAAGGGGGGGAGGAGGAGACTGGATTTATACCCCACCCTTCACTATCTGAAGGAGTCTCAGAGCAGTTTACAATCTCCTTTCCCTTCCCTTCCCCACAACAGACACCCTGTGACGAAGGTGGGGCTGAGAGAACTCTTTCAAGAACGGCTTGTGAGAGAACAGCTCTGAAAGAACTTGTAACTGACCCAAGATCACACCAGCAGCTGCATGTGGAGCAGTTGGGAATCAAACCTGGTTCTCCCAGATTAGAGCCCACGCTCCTAACCACTATGCCAAACTGGCTTTCACTGGAAATGGTCTGTGAGGTAAATCTGGGGCACCGAGAGAGGAATAAAACCACAAAGACCCTGACTAGCGTGATCACCAGTTAATTTTCAACAGAGGGCTGTATTTGAGCTGACTCCATCCACACAGATGAAAGTCTCTTCAAGCCCCTCCTCCCTCCACATAAACAATAAGGGATTGGGCAAAATCTTCTCTTGATGCTCACTTTCATTTCCTGTTTAACGGGTCTCATATGACAATCAACGGCTGAGCCAAACTGGTTGCTAACTGTTCACACGGGAGAAAGAGATCCTAGTCTATGCCTCCGTCCATGTGGGGGAAGGTTTCTAAGGTTCATAATGGAGGGTCACTAAGACAAGGGATAGGTTATGCTCTCAGCAAGATGGGAAGTCCATGGGGAGATCTGTTTGGGACCTTGAGCAGCAATTGGCCTACCTGATTTTCTTCACCATAGACCTGTGCCCGGAAGGATATAGTCCTTGTACTGAGGACCCTGTCACCTTTACCTTTACCTTGACCAGGGAAAGAAGAAGAAGAAGAAAAGGAGGAGGAGGAGGAGATTGGATTTATACCCCACCCTTCACTCAGAGTCTCAGAACAGCTTACAAACTCCTTTCCCTTCTCCTCCCCACAACAGACACCCTGTGAGGTAGGCGAGGCCGAGAGAGCTCTGGGAGAAACTGCTCTTTCAAGAACAGCTCTGACAGAACTATGGCTTGCCCAAGGTCATCCAGCAGCTACAAGTGGAGGAGTGGGGAATCAGATTTTCTTCTCCCAGATTACAGGCCGTGCAATTAACCATTACACCAAACTTGCTCTACGTGCTTTTAAGTGGAGGCTGTATATTATTCATTTATTCATTCATTTATATCTTTCCTTTCATCCCAGTGGGGACCTACCCCTATGGGTTAGGTTAGGCTGAAAGCTTGTCAAGTGATTCAAGGTCACGCAGTAAGCTTCCCTATCAGAATAAGGATTCAAATTGGGGTCTCCCAGTCAGTCCCTGTTCTGACACTCTAACCTCTATGCCACACCGGCACATGAAAATGAAAGAAATCTAGGGTTTCCCAGGGTCACTGTGATACAATCACAAGTGTTGCCTTTACATTATTATTTTAATTCAGGGGGCGGGGGGGGGGGACCAGCCACATTAAAATTGTACCATAAGGCACAGTCTATAATCCTAGTGACAGGGCAATATGAGTTAATCAGCAAACCTGGCCCAGTTGTTGTGAACAGTGTTCCCTCTAAGCTGAGTTAGTATGAGCTAGCTCACAGTTTTTTTAGCCTCCAGCTCACACATTTTTGTCTTAGCTGAGGAAAGATGGCTCCAGAGCAAACTAATTCATGCAGTAGGCAAATCACTTGCTCACAACTTTAATGCCAGTAGCTCACAAAGTAGAATTTTTGCTCACAAGACTCCACAGTTTGGAGGAAACGTGATTCCCATTTTGATTTGGGTGCAAGTGAAGAAGAGGTTGCTGCATTGTGCAGCAATATTTGACCCATAGTGCCAGTCCACCTCCAAGAACACATAGCCTTCTGGCCATGCTGTTTGCCAGCAATTCCCCGGGGTTTCTTGGGCCCTGTTTACCATGACATCATTGCTGCCACCATCTAACCACCTGCCACATTGAAGGTCCCATGAGAAGCCTACCTTTTCTCTGCTGTCTCTGCTTGGGAGCATTTGCACTGCTAACACCACCTTTGAGCTTAGCCACTGCCATTCCAAACATGCTTTGTGTATATATATATATATATGCAACATATTTCAGAGTACAGCAACCAGGCAAAACAGCTCGATGGGAATATGACCATCCCGGATGCGTAATCTGGTTTTAAGTAGATTGGAAGTTTAGCTGCTAAGAAACGAATCAACCCCTTCTGAGCCTCTTCGGATATTGCTGAAAGCTGCACGCACAAGCTTTCTTTTGCCATTCTTTTACGACTCTCCTTCCACGTCCATATTCTTTCACTAACTTTTTTAGTCCATTGGAACTTCCTTCGTAAACCAGCTTTTCCAGCTTCTTCACCCTAATGCTCTCTGACTTGGCTGTCTGAGCCTGATCAATGCCTGGCCCACCTTTCCGCTTGCTGAAAAGGTCAAGTTCCCAAGTCCTTTTACACACTCTACTTTCTGAAGCAAAGGCCAGCTGAAGGGCTCCAAGGCATTTTTGTGTCAGAGAACAATTGCACTGAATTGCTGCTCGAGAAAGGAGGTGGGTTGACTCCAGGACTCACAAGATTCTCCAAGGGGCATAAGATACCAGAAAAGAACACCAAAGAGTTTGCAAAGGAAAATGACCCAATAATACTAGGCTTTTCTTGGGTTTCTCCCAAAGGAAGTTCAAGGAAACAGGCTTCATCTTTACATACCTAACCACATTTTTCATTAACTCATAAGGAAATCCTCTCTTGGTTTAGACTCAAATCTCCCAAATGTCTAGAGAATTTCATAGCTCTGAGTTCTCAAATCCTGGATTTCCTACCTGTCGTGCTAATACCCCTTGCCCTATACTGACAGGGTAAATTCACTTGGGAAATCACTATCTTTCAAAAAAAATAATAATTTATATTTGCTGAAGTGATGCCTGCCTTGATGGATCGAAGAGTCCATCACAATTCATCAGAATGAAAACTTGGGAAATGATCTCAAATTTAAACTAAATTGACATTGGTGGCTGAGTATCCTTTTGGGTCAAAGAGTACTAGACTAGACCATGTTCATCTTGCAGACTCTAACCTGGGAGAACCGGGTTTGATTCCCCACTCCTCCACTTGCACCTGGCTGGATGACCTTGGGCAAGCCATAATTCTGGCACAGCTGTTCTTGGATAAGAGCAGTTTCTGTCAAGAGCTCTCTCAGCCCTGCCTACCTCCCAGGGTGTCTGTTGTGGGGAGGGGCAGGGAAAGGAGTTTGTAACTCCTCGTCTTCTTCTTCTTCTTCTTCTTCTTCTTCTTCTTCTTCTTCTTCTTCTTCTTCTTCTTCTTCGCCTCCTTAATCTCCAGAGTAAAGAAAGAGCCCTGCTATCTATCTGCAGTAAGAACAATTACAAATGATGGGCTATGGTCACTAGTGGGTCAAAGGACCTTTCAAGGTGGTCACCAAGATGCTTAAGACAATGTCAGTTCAATTCAATTCAGTGTAATTAAGACATTCAACCACAAAGCAGATTCTAAACAAAATGAATATTGAACAGTGTGGATCATTGTCTCTTCCACTTGGATTTGGGAGAGAGGGCAGTTCTAGTTGTCACAAGGAACATATATGTCTTCTCACAGAATGGAAGCTTCATTTCCTAGCACATATGTGTGCGTGAATATGTATTGTTTAAGAATTTCTCAGTTGCCGCATGCCTCCTAGGAGGCCTCCGGCTTATGATGAAAAAGGAGTTCTAGAAATACTATTCATTCATAATCCCAAAACAAAATGAAGGCTCGAAACAAAAACTTCTCACATCCTGCATCCCACAGAGCTTGCTGGAATAAAAAATGTCTTTTCAGGGTTCCCCCCAAAAAAAACTGCAACAGAGCTCCGATTGTGATTTTTCCCTGGGCAGAGTGTTTAATAATGTGGGCCCTGTTACTGGAAAGGTCCACATCAATCTAACTTCAACCAAAGAAAGTATTTGAAGCAGGGCCTCTTCTAATTCTCTTAGGGTCAAGTGTAGGGTTGCCTCCTCTGGGTTGGGAAATACCTGAAGATATTGGGGTGGAGCCGGGGGAGAGGAGGAACCTCAGCAGAGTATAATAGATTCCATAGACGCCATCCTCCAAAGCAGCCATTTTCTCCAGGGGAATTGATCTCTGTCATCTGGAGGTCAATTGTAATATTCATTCAATGTATACCCTGCCCTCCCCACCAAAGCAGGCTCAGGGTGGCTTACATAAAGAGATTAAGACACATAAATAACAATGATAAAACCAGGGGTCATTTCCTGCAGGAGCGCACAGGAGCGGAGCTCTGGCAGTAAAGAGCCCAGGGGGCGGGCACATGCAACAAGCCCCACCCCCTGCTCCCAGCAGCCCTCAGTCAGAGCAAGAAGCAGCAAGGTAAGCTGCAGAGCCCCCCCCCGGCCCCCCGGTCCAAAACAGTCCAGTGGCACCTTTAAGACCAAGCTTTATTCAGGTACAAGCTCTCCCTCCTATGCAGGACAGAACTCCCCCTCCCCCAAGAGCTAGCAATCCAAAACAGTCCAGTGGAGACAGAGCAGTGGGTGTTGCCTTCTGACACACTTCTAGTGATGTCAGGGGGTGTGGCATATGCAAATAAGTCATGCTAATGAGTTATGCTAATGAGCTCCTGCACCGCTTTTTCTACAAAATGACCCCTGGATCAAACAATTGCAAAACAATCCAACTATCGTAAAGTCCCAGTGACAGTAGGTCTAATACTAATAGCGCTGCTTAAAGATGGCGGAAACAATCCTGATGGGACATGCAGATGGTCTGTATTGACGGTCAGCTCGTCTCTATTTATTTATGCGGCAGGCACCGTGGGAGCTGGAGGTTGGCCACCCTACTCAAGGACCGGAGCAATTTAAACCGCTCCCAGCACGCCGTCTGACCGCACCCTTAGTGTACGATATAGGAGAAGATGCTCTCTAAAAAGTAACATAGGCCATGTTGCTTAGAAGTAGATTCAAGCCAGCAGTTTAAGGTCCTTTCTGCATTTGTCCCTCACTCTGGATTTTCTCAGTGTTCGAGTCGAGACAATTTATGTCCACAGCAAAACAGCATCCAAATAACCTGGGGCAACAGCAAGGTAAAATCAGGCTGACCACTGAAGAGAGTTAGTATAATGCAGAATGGGGGTGGGGACTGGAATAAAAAGATGGTTGAATTCGATTTTAGTGCAGAATTGCTTGGAGGACACGGTGAACATGAATTAAAAGGAGAATGCAGAAAGGGCCCGTATTGTGCCCATAAACCAAATGGGACCTTACGGTTCCCCCCACCCCCAGTACCAGTGTTATGTGCTTCAGTTGGCTCAACCTGTATGATCAAAAAAAGCTGGTGAATCACAGTTTTTTAGCCTCCGGTTCACACATTTTTGTCATAGCTCAGAAGGGATGGCACCAGAGCAAACTAAGTTATGCAGCAGCCAAATTGCTCCCTCTCAACTTTAATGCCAATAGCTCACAAAGTAGAATTTTTGCTCACAAGACTCCACAGCTTAGAGGGAACATTGACCCCCAGTACCAATGTTATGTGTTTCAGTTGGCTTAACCTGTATGATCAAAAAAAGCTGGTGAATTCAGAACTAATTGAAATTTCTGAGCAACCTCTCAAAACAGCCCCATGGAGGACAGATTTACAGTAGTCTAGCATGGAGACCATCAAGGCATATAAGGCCACTGTTTTCTAGGAGAGACTGAAGATGGTTCATCAGCCTGGTCATAAAAAAGTGCCACTGATCCAGGCAGATACCTGGGACACCAGGAACAAAGAGAACTCCCAGAAGAACTCCCACACCTGTTCTTTCAGGGATGGACAGAGCCCTACGCAGAATAGGAAAACCACTGGCTCATAGATTTATCACATCTCTTGCCATCCTTTTCTGTGATGATCTTCGATCTGCACACCTTAGTCCAGTCCGCTGCCACCTTCTGTTTCACCTGGCTTGGTGGGAAAGGAGAAACCGAAGAATATCACTGTATGGATGAGATGTCACTTCCAGATCTCCGGACAGCATCTTCCAGCACTTTCAGCACTCTATCTCGAAAGCATGGGGGGCACGAACGAATACTGCTGTATCCCGTGGGGAACAAGCCTTCACTCTAGCACCACCATCTTGGACCTCCTCATTTGTATATGAAAGGAAGCACAGAGATGTGTTTGGGGGCCTACTGGGATGAGGCTCCGTGTCCCTGGCAACCTCAGCCATTGAATCAAGCCTGCTTCTGAGTTAGCGTGAGCTAGCTCACAGTTTTTTAGCCTCCGGTTCACACATTTTTGTCATAGCTCAGAAGGGATGGCACCAGAGCAAACTAAGTTATGCAGCAGCCAAATTGCTCCCTCTCAACTTTAATGCCAATAGCTCACAAAGTAGAATTTTTGCTCACAAGACTCCACAGCTTAGAGGGAACATTGACCCCCAGTACCAATGTTATGTGTTTCAGTTGGCTTAACCTGTATGATCAAAAAAAGCTGGTGAATTCAGAACTAATTTAAATTTCTGAGCAACCTCTCAAAACAGCCCCATGGAGGACAGATTTACAGTAGTCTAGCATGGAGACCATCAAGGCATATAAGGCCACTGTTTTCTAGGAGAGACTGAAGATGGTTCATCAGCCTGGTGATAAAAAAGTGCCACTGATCCAGGCAGATACCTGGGACACCAGGAACAAAGAGAACTCCCAGAAGAACTCCCACACCTGTTCTTTCAGGGATGGACAGAGCCCTACGCAGAATAGGAAAACCACTGGCTCATAGATTTATCACATCTCTTGCCATCCTTTTCTGTGATGATCTTCGATCTGCACACCTTAGTCCAGTCCGCTGCCACCTTCTGTTTCACCTGGCTTGGTGGGAAAGGAGAAACCGAAGAATATCACTGTATGGATGAGATGTCACTTCCAGATCTCCGGACAGCATCTTCCAGCACTTTCAGCACTCTATCTCGAAAGCATGGGGGGCACGAACGAATACTGCTGTATCCCGTGGGGAACAAGCCTTCACTCTAGCACCACCATCTTGGACCTCCTCATTTGTATATGAAAGGAAGCACAGAGATGTGTTTGGGGGCCTACTGGGATGAGGCTCCGTGTCCCTGGCAACCTCAGCCATTGAATCAAGCCTGCTTGTATCTACGTAGTCACACCTTGGATTCTGATTCTGGATCACAGATTAGGATGCTGGGAACAGACTGGTATGTATGGAATACACATTAGAAGACCTGAGTGTAATCCTACTGATTTCCCTAGATCTCTCTGTAGCAGTTGATACGATCTGCCACAGTATTCTTCTGAGCTGATTGGTTAGGCTGGAATTTGGAGACAACCATACCAGGAGAAAAGTGGGATACACAGATATTCTAAATAAATAAATATGCAGTGGTTCCATCCCTACCTGTTGGGCAGGTCCAGAATGGGGGTGAATAGGGACTGTCATCTGTCCCATGCTAAGGGAATATTGCCTGCCTGTGGGGTACAGCATACATAATGTATATATGAGAATAGGTTGGCCGAAAAGAGACTTAAACTGTACTACAACATTCAGCTAGCCCCTGGATCCTAGCAGGATGCAGTCAATCACACACACACACAAATTATATATAAATAAGTGACTGACTAAACAAAGATAAGCTGAAAATTATTTAGTTAAACATTTTGGCTTTGACTTTCATCAGTAACACAGCTGGAATTCAAGCCAGACAGTAGGAACCAACGTGAAAATTCTAAGAAAGCTCAAGATAAAAAGAATTCTCAGAAAGATACCAGTTAAAAGAAAAGAATTAAGAGTACACGTAAAGGGTTGTATATTTTCCTCCAAATTAAGACCATGAGACGTTAGGGTATTCATTTTATAAATACGGATATTCTTCTTGGATATCTAAATAGCTAAATAGCTAAATTATAGCATCGTATAGCACAGTATATCCAATCCCTGACCTAGATAGCCTAGGTTAGCTGGCTCTTGTCAGATCTTAGAAGCTAAGCAGGTCTGGCCCTGGTTAGTATTTGGATGGGAGACCTCCAAGGAATACCAGGGGGCATGGTGAAGGCAGGCAGTGGTAGAACCACCTCCAAACATCTCTTGCCTTGGAAACCCCATGGGGTTGCCATAAATCAGCTGTGACTTGACTACCAAAACAAAATGTGTCCCCAGATAAAATGTCTTTTTAAAATTGTAAACGCCTGTCAGTCTGAAAGGTTGTAAATAGCTAAATTATAGCATCGTGAAGAGTCTACTCAAGATTTTGTTGTTGTGATGTCTGATGTGTGATTTCTGGAAATGGTGTAAATACATGTGTCATTTGGGGCATTTGTATTCTCAAATATATATTTCATTGCGTGGGTTACAGATGGAATGTTTTACGTCATAAGTCTCCCCAGTCAGCCTACTTTTGAAGGTGACAACGATTTCCCTAAGATAAGTAGAGAGGGTTCAACAACTGGATTCTCTTATGATGTGAGCCGGGACTGGTGCTAGGGGGTTTCAGCTCAGCTCATACCAGTCATTCTGAAGAGGTCTGAAAACCAGGAAAGAAAGTTTGCTGCCATTTGTTATTCTCCCCCCACCCAAGATGTTGAGAGGTGGATGCCAACAATAATCTTTCCTTAATCCCAGAATGACAGGGGATCTTTGGATGAAAGTCTGCCACAAAAGAACGACAGTGTTTGATGACGTTATCTGATAGGGTTGCTGCCAGCTCTGAGCTGGGAGATACCTGGAGATTTTGGGGGTGGAGCCTGAGGAGGGCGGGGTTTGGGGGTGGGAGGGACCTCAGTGGTGCATAATACCATAGTCTACTTTTCAAAGCGGCCATTTTCTCCAAAGGAACTGATCTCTGTCGCCTGGAGATCAGTTGTAATAGCGGGAAATCTCCAGCTAACCACCTGGAGGTTAAAAGAAAAAACCAAGAAGGGATCACAAGTATAGGAAATGCAGCAAACAAACACTGTGATGTAGATGACAACACATGTTAAGTAAGAGTCATATATATTGTAAAATCGTATATATTGTAAAACTCGGCAATATAACAGGTCCATCATTCCAGATGCTCATTGAGAATGATGGACCTATTATATTGCCAAGTTTTACAATATATACGATTTTACAATATATATGACTCTTACTTAACATGTGTTGCCATCTACATCACAGTGTTTGTGTGTTTGCTGCACCACCTGGAGGTTGGCAAACCCTATTATAAGACTTTGAAACAGGGCTGGAGTCAGCACAGTCGGAGGTGGGGCAGCTACCAGGGCCCAGAGATTATAAGATCTATGTGCCACTTTGAAACAGGGCTGGAGTCAGCACAGCCTGAGGTGGGGCAGCTACCAGGGCCCAGAGATTCTGGCAGGGCCCACTGTCACTGACCCCCCCCACCCAGCTCTGTACCTCCCCTGATACCTGTTCATGTGCCTTTGCTTGCCCATTCTCTTGCAAACACTCCACCACCTATGCTTCCTGCTTCCCAGGGCATGAGCGGGAGTGATATCAAGGGTAACTGTCTGTGAAGCAACTTGATGCTCACCAGTGCCATCTTGTCAGGGCTGTCGAACATACGGCCCAAGAACCAGAACCAGCCCATTCAGGGCTTTTATCCGGCCCGGAAGTAACTGGTCATTACCTTTATGAGAGAGGCTGTGCATTATGTTCCTGTATACTGTCTGTTATGTATTGGGACTGGAACATCCCAGGACTGGTTTTACTAGAGACTGGCTGAGCTTGGACCTCTAAAACAATAGCCCACCAGGACTCTGGCGGTGACCAATGAGGAAGTTATGGGTCTGATAATAGCCTATCATTAGTAGTTGTTTGGGGAGTGGGTGGTGTATGCGTGCTATTTAAACAGGGCCGTTGCCCTGGGTCTTTGTATTGTTCTGCCTGAATCACTAATAAAGCAGAGCTGATCACTAAGCTTGGGGTCGGACCATCCATGGAACCCAGTATTTAACACTGTCCTAGTGCAAATGCGTAATGGATGGTGAAAGTGGGAAGGCAGGCATCAGGGAGATACTGTAAGAGTGGTAATGTTTTAAGCATGTTTGTGTTTTGAGTGAAAAATAATATTGTTAATTGGGTTTGCTTGTGTCCTTTATCAAGTTTATATATCTGGGCCTGGCATTATAATTTATGGCACACATGGCCCAGCCCAACAAAGTGACATTTATGTCATATCCAGTCCCCATAACAAATGAGTTTGATACCCATCTAAAGAGGAAACACACACCCCCGCGCGCCAATGCTCCGGCTACTCTTTACTCCCATCTTTTCTAGTAAGGTGATTCCCCCCCCCCTTCAAAATAAAGCAAGACATAAGCAGTGATGCAACCAAACGTTCTACTGATTTCAGTGGGACAACTGAGCATGTACTTTACAGTTACCAACCTCCAGGTGGGGGCTGAAGGTCTCCTGGCATCACACTGATCTCCACACTACAGTGATCAGTTGCCCTGGAGAAAAGGGCATCTTTGGACGGTGCAGTGGCATTATACTCCTCTGAGGTCTCTCTCAAGAGTTTCCCAACTCAGAGCTGGCGAACTGAGTGTGCATCCATCCCACCCATTGCAATCAAAGCCCACCCCCGTTTTTAAAATATATATCTTTAAGGAAATACTGAGGATTTCCTTTCTTCTTTCTTGCTGTTCAAAAGTAATAGAATCCAGGCTTTTGAAATAAGCCATTGTCCCCGATTGATTCATGATAGCAATTTCTGTTTTAGTACTCGAGGCTCACAATCCCACCTCTGCCTCCGCTCCCCAGGAAGTAGTTGGATTCCATTTCCAAGGTACCATTTTCTTTATGAACTCCCAGTGGGCTGCCGGTGAGGCCATTTAAAGGTAGCTTGTTTCCTCTACATAAATAGTACCATTCCTGGCAAGAAAGCTGACTGATCACAGAAGCTCTTTGGAAGGATGTGCCTTGCAAAAACTACTTTCTCTCCTGTAACATCGAGGATGCCTCCGTACCAGATGTTACCTTTGTTGCAATGTTCTTGCAAGTCCCAATCAACCAACACAGCCTGAGAGCTGATTTCAGCCTTGCGCTCCTTTCTCATTTCTTTGTTTTAAATGTCAATAGCTCTGCAGTCCGGCCCAGTAACCCGAGAATGCAAAACCCCCAATGGCTTTAAAAGCCCAGAACAAAAGCTTCAGAAAGTGGTGGAGGTGATGATTTGTGATGTGTGATTCACAGGAACAAAACATTAACTTTTTTGGGAGGGATGCACTTTGAGTAATTATAACATTCCCAATTTAACCTTGTTTCTACACTCTGTTCACACAGCAAGTGGGCAACAATAACTCATCAGGTGGATCTGGTGCCGAGATGGAAGTCCCATCCAGGGACCTTACCAAGCTGACCTTCTTCACATCTCCAGTCTTGCCCGCCCCCTCCAGCTCCGATCAGACCTGTCAGCAAGCTGCCAAAGAACTCTGTGTAATGTCTGAGCATCACATGTATTGTTCCCCCCCCCTTTCCCCTAGCGATACCCAACTGCGCATGCTTATTGGAATGACGAAGCGCACGTCCGCTTGTCTAATGCATTCCTTTCTATGAACGCTAGTACAGCTTTGAACGATGGTAATCAGCAAGGTCACAGGTGCGGGGAAGAGTCGGCTTCGCTTAGTATATAATGAGCTAGTGTGTGAGAAGAGCTTAATTGTTTATCTTTTAGGAACCGTTGATTCTCGGGCTCTGGGCGTGAATATGATAGCCCACCCGCGCGAGCGGGAACCAAGTCCATTGGTTATTGTCATTATGAATCTGCTTTATTATCCTTTACCCCGACTGTTCTAGTTATTCCAAACAGTGAACTTGCTCCAGTTTCTTCACGGCTTCAATAAATATTACTTTGCTACAAATGTGTATTTGATTGACAGCTGTGGATTCGGACAGCTGCCCTTCTCTTTACAGAAGGGGATACCCGATTACAACTTCTGTTTATCATTTGTAATATGTGCAACATTCTTTACCATCTTTATTGCATTCACTCGGGCACTGAGTTTACTTGTGACAGGTATAAATGGGGTTCCCACTAGGAAGAGCTTGAGGCAACATGTAACATACGGAAACCAAAGTTAAAATTTAAAAAATGCAATCCCGATAAGAAAACAGCTGGCAGCCAATAAGGAGGAGCGAGACCAACACTGTCTCTGCTTTAGGTGCCACCATCAGCTTGGTGAAGCGATCTCTGACACTTTTCCAAAACTTTTTCAGCATTCAGACACACAAGCAAATCAGGACACACCGCAGATTTTTACTTCTGCCTTGTGAGACCTAGTTCCCTCCGCTCTCAGTAAGCATCAGGCAGCCGAACTGGCTAGCAAATTAAATGCCAGTTCAATACGCTGTCTTGCACATCCCTCAGTACTTCAAAACAGGCTGTTCACAATTGTAATTTTAAAGCCCCATCTGTATATTTATATAATTAAACGTAATTTTCTCCCCCACACACACACTTCTTAAAAATGAAAATAACACTGGAGTCCTGTGGCACCTTAAAGATCAACAAAATGTATTCTGGTGTAAAGTTTCATGATGCAGAGTTCACTTTACTGAAAATGATAATCCGTGGGGGGGGGGGGGGGGGGGGTTTTGCAAGTGTTAGGGAAGTAGGGGAAAAGTTAGTGACCCACCAGTCTCAGCCAATCAGTACCAT